>NW_019733322.1:900486-989779 GCF_002891405.2 Cryptotermes secundus | reverse complement strand
TAATAATAATAATAATAATAATAATAATAATTAGCAAGGGGACGCCGTAGCGTAGTTGGTTGAGGCACTATGCTACAAGCCGGAAGGTCTTGGGTTCAAGTCCCGATGAGGTCATTGGATTTTTTTTTAATTGACCTAATCCTTCCAGCCGCACTATGGCCCTGGGGTCGACTCAGCCACTAACAGAAATGAGTACCAGGAATATTCATGGGGAGTAAAGCGCAGCCGGCGCGGAAGGCTGACAACCTTACCGCCATCTGTGAGCCGATTGTCTAGAAAATGTGGGAACCTCAACATCTCACAATCCTATGGGCCTTCACGGCCTGTTACAGGGATAGCTTTACTATTACTTTTATAATAATGTAACTGACTTGTGTATTTGGGATATCTTTCTACCCGGTATTTTCGTTTGACCGTATGTATTTATCTCATTTTATTTGTTGTTAACTAACCTCTAAGTTTGTACAGTGTCGGTAAATAACCCGTGAAACTAGCGCCAGGGAACGCCAATTACCACTTCAGCTCTTACGGAGTAGGTGATTTGGTAAGTTTTAAATAAACTCATTACATGGAACATAATGTTCGATCAATACAAATTTCACACTTCAGGGTTGTGCGTTCTCTGCACGTTGCGTACGAAACGAAATCGTGTCTGGCCATTAGGATGCATTTGCTCTGTAACTGGTGAGTGTAACTCGTATTTCGATTAAATTTCGTGTTCTGGTTGTAGAGCGAATCACTTTCCAGGCGGCAGCGGTGAATATAACGCCTGCAGAAACTGAATGTATTTATATTTTTTAAAAGACGACTCGTCGTGCATAACGAGTAATATAAATCTCAGAATTACTGGTTCTTTGGACTTTTTCCATCGTCCGGTATCTGGAGACTAGAAAACACGACGTTTCGGAAACTGGATCTCCTTCCGTCCTCAGGTGAAAGGGGGTAGGTACATGCTCAGTTTGGTCCCTTAGAAAGAGATTACCTCAATCACTGGACAACCCCCCCCACCAGGTTCCGAAACGTCGTGTTTTCTAGTCTCTAGATTACCGGACAATGGGAAAAGTTCAAGAACCGAGTAATTCTGAGTGTTACACACCATCATCAGAACCCTTTGGAATATAAATCTTATTTCCTTGTAAATTTATTTGTATTTGCCCGACAAGTAACTTGCACGAAATACGGCGGCTTCACCGAATATTGCCTTCAATATGGATCTTTTCAATTAGCGATACATAAGTCGGTTTTGAAAGCGACTACGTTACGAGCTGGACGGCTGAGGAATCAGGGTTCGATTCCTGGCATGGTCACAAGAATTTTGTTGTCTCCCTACCGTCCAGAGAGTTCACGTGCCCACCCAGTCTCCTATACAATGGGTCCCGGCTGCTGTTCCCACCTGGGGTAAATCTGCCGGGAAGTGTAGCTGACCATCTCAAACTAATGCTGAGGTTAAGAATGGTGGAGCCATACCTCCACTTCCTCATGGCGTATTGTTCAATTAGTTAAGTCCAGGGATAACTTAATATTTTATTTAAATCTTGATCTCTTCGAGGTTTCCTTCAACCCTGCAGACGAAGGTGGGGGTATCGTTATAAAACGTACTTATGTCATTAGCCGTGAATTTACGTGTCATGTTGAAACTTACCAAAGGTCTAATTTTTTTCACTGTCGGTATATACTGGTACACGTAATTATGTGAACATTTTAGTATGCCTGTGTTCTTCTTAATATGAGGCCGGATATCTGTCCGTATAGCGACGGCCTGTACTGCCGGGGTTCGATTCCCGGCAAGGCTAGGAGATTTTTCTCTTCTTCAGAGCGTCCAGATGGGCTCCTATCAAAGGAGTACGGAGGGGCGGGGGATCTTATCCCGGGAGTACAGGGCCGGGGCGTGAAGTTGACCATTCATTTCCGTCTGGTGCCGAGGTCAAGAATGGTGGAGCTATACCTCCATTCCCCCACATGTCTCCGTAGCGTGGGGATTAATTTATTAAAAACTTCAACTTTCCCTTCATGCTGCTTATAATTCTGACCGCATGTAACCCTTGTTGTGAATTGTATTCCAATATTTATTGTAAGTTCGATTTTCAGCTGCATAAATGATAGCTCAGTTAGTACAGTGACTGCAACGGTCATGACGGTCATGACTGTCGAGGTTTTGCTTCCGGTAAGGACGAGGTTATTTATCTCCCTCACCGGTCTGGAGCCGTCAGACAGTAAAATATAGCCTTGAGTCCCGTCGAACTCGAAACCAACAACCGCTGTGCAATCTAGCAGTCGGTCAGTCAGACCCGGTATAGCGTCTACCAAAATCAAGGTTCATTGCGTACGTATGGTTTCATCTTCGGGGGCTGAAGCGGACGGGAGTGAAGGTGACCGGCCACTCACTCTCCGTCCAGTAGCGAGGTTCAGAATACATGTAGCTATATCCACACTTCAACACACGCTCCCATGGCGTGGTGCTTAATTAAACATGGCAACAGTTTTCCCTTTGAAGAACCGGTAGAAGCAGACTGCTTCTACCGGTTCTTACGGTCTCTTTGCTTGCAGATTTCTTATATATTTTTTCTTCTACCCTGAAGATGGAGGCGATACGTTCCTCCGAAACGTCGGTTAACACCACATATACACGGTGCAAAATCCCAGAAGACTGCTTTCTTCATAGTCACCGCCGTGAAAGCCTCAAATCTTACATAGTTTTCCTTTTACTTGCTGCTAGCTAGTTCATGTAATTTTTTTCAATTGACCTAATCCTCCCAACCGCACTATGGCCTTGGGGTCGACTCACCCTCTAACAGAAATGAGTACCATGAATCTACCTGAAGGGTAAAGGGCGGCCGGCGCGTAAGGCTGACAACCGTACCGTCATATGTGAGCCGATTGTTTAGAGAAAATGTGGGAGCCTCGACGTCTCACAAACCTATGGGCCTTCACGGCCTGTTAAAGGGATAGTTTGACTTTTTTTTTGTTAATATAATTATCACGCACTTATTTATTTGCTGGATGATAAAGATGGCGTGAACTGGAAATATTGGCGAGAAATAAGAAGAGAGCATGCGCAGTTACTGTACTGCGCTTTCCAATTGCTTAGACCTAAAGGCATACCTACGGGTTGGAGTCACAACCGTTAGATTTACTTGGTGGTGTATGACGAAGCTGCAGTTCTTTTAAGGTTCGGCCACACAGAGCGCTACGCTATGTTCGCTCCGTACGATACGTACGCTGTGTACACTCTGCGACGCAGCTAACATAGGGAACATAGCGTACGTAGCGCTCTGTGTGGCCGAACCTTTACTGCTATCCGAATACAATGTGCGCATTTTTCTCTCCAAATATCTTTTGAGGAACTCACTCTTTGATATATCCGTGCGTGCTCCCATCAACGTTTACAATTTATATTTAAGAAAAAATCGGTGAAAAGCCATTGCACATACTTTCTCATACACTACTGACCCTGAAATAAGGTGTTGAGGAGAATATTTGGACCGAAGAGAGATGAAGTGACAGGAGGTTGGAGAAAACTGCATAATGAGGAGCTGCATGACTTGTACTCTTCTCCAAGTATAATTAGAATGATCAAGTTAAGGAGGATGAGATGGGCAGGGCATGTAACACAAATGGGGGAGAAGAGGAATGCATATAGGATATTGGTGGCAAAACCAGAATGAAAGAGACCACTGGGAAGACCAAGACGTATGTGGGTGGCCATATTGAAATTGATCTTAGAGAGATAGGATGGGATGGTATAGATTGGTTTGATCTGGCTCAGAATAGGGACCAGTGGAGTGCTGTTGTGATCAAAGTAATAAACTTTCATGTTCCATTAATGCTAGGAAGTTCTTGAGTAGCTGCAGAATTGGAGCCTTATCAAGAAGGGCTCAGTTCCATGAGTGAGCGACTACTGACCCTGACTAAGTTACCATGGAAACGAAATTCACTGTTGCTTGGTAGGCCACTATTGTTTATTGAATACCGTACAGCTATGAAATCCGTTGTTCTGGTAAAGCTGGTTTCGACAAAACCGAAATTTCTCCTTTGGAACCCGAGTCCGTGTACGTTTATTTTCACAGAGACACAACATAAGTAGTTTTATACCGGGAGGTGATCTCCCTGAGATACCGAAATCCATTCGAAATCGTTACAGACGTTTCGAGAACATCACTAATTTGTTTTGCGTGGCTCATTTAAAGGGCAATTCTTTGAGCTGGAATGTTCATATTCACCCAACGCCGACCTGTGGCGATAGTACCCAAAGTTAGGTCACGACCGCCTCCTTTCATATCCTTTTAAGATTCATTAGACTCAAGCATATTCATCTTTATTATTCGGATCTAAAGGCATGGGTCTATAATCTCAGCTGTTGTCCATCTGTGGCTCTACAGTCCCTTGTTGGACCTTGACCGCTTTTTCAGTTTCTTAATCCTATACGTAGCCAGTAGGACTCCTTGGATTGGGGATCAGCATGTCGCAAGGTCGCTACATATACACAAACACACTTATACCTTAGACCGTGCGGCCACTGCGATCGATCCAAGCTGTTGTCAGCGTCATTAAATTAATCGTAAATAAATATGTAAATAAAATGTACAAGGAGTTTGTAAAAATTGTTTTCTTAATCACATCCCTTCAATTTTTTTTTCCCTTGGCACTACAGCCCCAGTGGGCCTAGGCCTACCTCCATGAACTTCTCCGTTCACTTCGGTTTTCTAGATCTTACACATTCGGTAGGACTCCTTGGGCGGGTGATCAGCTCGTCGCAAGGCCTCTACCTGTACACAAACACAGAAAAACGCACACAAACATCCATGCCCTGAGTGGGATTCGAACCCACGATCCCGGCTTCCGAGCGACCGAAGACAGTACATGCCTTAGACCTCTCGGCTACCGTGACCGGCCTTCAAAATTTTAGGTGGGTAATATTCGGGAGGCGGTCACGGTAGCCGAGCGGTCTAAGGCATGTACTGTCTTCGCTCGCTCGGAAGCTGGGATCGTGGGTTCGAATCCCACTCAGGGCATGGATGTTTGTGTGCGTTTTTCTGTGTTTGTGTACAGGTAGAGGCCTTGCGACGAGCTGATCACCCGCCCGAGGAGTCCTACCGTATGTCTAAGATCTAGAAAAATAGAAGTGAACGGAGAAGTTCATGGAGGTAGGCCTAGGCCCACTGGGGCTGTAGTGCCAAGGGGAAAAAATATTCGGGAGAACAGATATTTTCCCAGTGCAAACTGCAATTTTTAACCGTGCTGTCGTATAACTGAAGGCCAAGTTATGGTTTTCGAGAACGCGCTGGCAAGAGCCGCCTACAGTACGGAGTTCTCTTCGCTGGTAGCTGAACGCTGAGTTGAATGAGGGATTGCGACATCGGCAGAGACTTTGAGACTCAGTGTCAGTTGTGCAAGTCATGCACTTTGTGTTCAAGCACTGAGTGTTTATGGGCATGACTTAATGTCATGTCATTACCCAAAAGGCCCCAAAGGGACACTCCACGTCCCACGCCTCGCTCGTTATTGACAGTCCACGCCATTTTCCTTGACTGAAGTCGGTAGTTGTGATGCGACCCATTGTCCAGTGCATACGAATTACCTCATTATTCATACAAAATACTCCTGGCATAGATTTACAAGCGTCCTGCCCTTCTAGGGCTTTCACTATTTCTTTGTTAATTTCTTTTCGTATCTATTTTTTCATGCTTTAAATTATAATGATAAAGAAGGTCTATGTAAAAAGGAGCGGTTAGCTAGGCGTATTAGCACTCATAAACACAAAACTGGTAAAATTGGTACGTAAAAGAACTTCTATAAAAAATCACCCGAAATTGTTATCCATAGAGAAACCTATTTTTAACTTTATATAACCCAGTGACGGATTGTGTGCTTTAGAACCTCTGCTTCGTATCCGTGAGGCTCCTGGCTCGATTTCCAGCCCACAGGCAGGGTATCCGTGATTTGCCCCGCCCCATTTTTATCTAATTCGCTTAGTGGGGGGTGGAGTCCAACTGGGTCCACTCGGCACGGCGGCCACTGATTGGCCTATTGTAGCCTGACCCGGGTGATTATGATGATGGAGAATTTGGTGGAATGAAGATTGGCAGAGGAAACCGAAGTACTTGGAGAAAACCCGGCCCAGCGCCACTTTGTCCACCACAAATCCCACTTGACCATATCCGGGATCGAACCCGGTCCGCCGCGGCGGGAAGCCAGCGACTAACCGCTTGAGCTATGGCGCGGCCCTGTGCAGGGGGTATATAGGCCTGTATAGGTCCTACATACTTGTACAAGCATAGATACACACACACGTACCAGGTGAACTGTATCGCCTGGGTTCTTAAATCACGTTGTACTGCAACAACAACATTGCAGAATTCTCATACCACATATTGTGTCGTGTTAGTGAGTATACGTGGGGTGTAGATGGTAACTGCATTTATTGAACTCTTATAACTGGTATAACTACGAACGATTACAACACTTTCACTAATATACACGCTCTACAAATCGCTACTGCACACCCTAGATCACAGTCTGTCTTCACTACCCGTTGCTTGGTAGCGGCTCTCAACAACGGATGTTCCTCTGCTTCCGTCCTCACGTCCTCAATGGATGACGGCTGGCTTGAGATTTCCCTACTCGGATAGCTTGCTGCTGGTCCTCGCCAGCGCGGTCATTATTGGATTCAGGCCTCGTCGACATCTGTGACTAAATATTTTTTTCTCTTCTAGACATCTACGTGTTTCGAAGCTGAGCCTCTTATTCATCGAGGGGCGGTGACGGTCTTTCTGTATAGGCTCAACGTTTGCTGCATCGTAGTTTCAGCGGGAGTATATCCGTGCTGTCTCAGTGCCCAGACCACTATGGACTCTGTGCATCCTTTGTCATTGAGCTGTACTAAGTAACATTTATACAAAATACAAAGGATTTCTGTCAGCGCAGGCTTGTGCGGCAGCTTATGCCATTAACTTATTTAACCACTCCAAAACTGCAGTTAGTCAGCTGATCGGTCGCAGGCCTGACCGCCGCATGGCATGCATGGCTTCTCCTTGTTCAATACCATGTAAATTTAGATTTACATGGTATAGGATTACTTGTGCCTATGTCCTACATAAGTTAGTTATATAGTTATATACACGCAAGGAATTCTGAAAGCCACGCGCAATTCGCGGACCTGTGTGCCCGTGTCAAGCGTCGGCCGCATGCCCCCAGGTGGGCCAGGCATGAGTCATAACTGACCTAATCAGAGCTTTGCAAAGCGTGAGTTTAATATTTGTACTTAAACGCCCTACAAGCCGGAAGGTCTTGGGTTCAGGTCCCGACGAGGTGGATTTTTCAATTGACCTACCCTTCCAGACGCAATATGGCCCTGGGGTTGACTCAGCCTCTAACAGAAATGAGTATGAGGAATCTTCCTGGGGGTAAAGGGCGGCCGGAGCGTAAGGCTGACAGTCTTACCGCCATCTGTGAACCGAATGGGAGCCTCGACGCCTCACAACCCTGTGGGTCTTCCCAGCCAGTTACAGGGATAGCTTTATCTTTTTCCTTACGTTACTTAAACGCCAACATCTGAATAGGGAATTGGTCCTTATGTACGTGCGCAAGGCCCTGGCTACAGTCCTTTCGATATGGTGCCTCATGTCATCCTCCTGTCGAAGGTGACACCCAGATACGTTACGCTGTTTACAAAGGGGATGTCCTGTTCATTTAGTTGTAACACACCGCTTCCAATATTTCCTCCATTGTTGCGTGCCTATCGTTTGCGAGACTTGAGCATGTACCATGCACCACGTGCGGCGCTGATGTCAGTCTCCTCTATGGGGTAGTCTAGACTCCGTAATTCTGTGTAAATATAAAATAAGAGATTTGAGTTTTTCACGGTGGTGACTATGAAGAAAGCAGCCTTCTGGGATATGGTGCCGTGTAGATATTTTGTTAACCGACGTTTCGGAGGAACGTATCGCCTCCATCTTCAGGGTAGAAGAAAATCCGCAAGCGAAGAACCAGCGTGAGCAGATGCAAATAGACTGCAATGCTCCTCCGAAACGTCGATTAACACAATATCTACACGGGTCCATATCCCAGAAGACTGCTTACTTCACAAAGTAAGAGGATCACCGTTTTGGGGAGAAACGTGCTTATGGGCTCCTGCAGGTGTTCTCCCCTCGTGATTTAAAAATCCTCTTAATTGGGATTATTATTTAGAATTCCTGTGACCCTAGAGAGATATGATGGGATGGTATGGATTGGATTGGTCTGGCTCAGGATAGGGACCAGTGGAGGGGTCTTGTGAACACGGTAATCAACCTTCGGGTTCCATAGAATGCCGGGGAATTCTTGAGTAGCTGCAGATTTGGCGGCTCCTCAAGAAGGGCTCAGCTCCATAAGTAAGTAAGTACGACCATTCAGTACTCCTTACAGCTGAATGGGCATACCCCTCTTTTAGGAAGACGAATTACTTGTCGGTCTTGAATCTAGCAACCCCCTCTGTAGTAGTGTCTCTGGGTGTCTAAGCACCAAGTTCGGGGTTCGAATCCCTCTAACAACTCGGGCTGTGCCAGCCACCGCGGACATCACGATAGACTTCTGACTTGTTCACTTCGGTCGGACTCCTCGTACCATCACTCGCTTCACGCGCTTTGTGTGTTATTACTGTTATTAGTGCAGTTCAGTGCATCATCGAGCATTACACTCAACACACCCTTGGAGGCTAGCTCCCACTACTTGCCGGTTCCTACCGCATTGGTGCTTAGTGCATTCACGTCTTTCTACTTGTTCATCAATCACTACTCAATAATGTTCGTACTGTAACCCTGTATGACTATTTCGTTCTAATTAACCTCAAAACCGACTTCTGAAGACTTGAATTTCAATCCTTAAATGTTCCAGCGATCCCAAACCACAGACTTCCCCTCGGTCTACAAGTACATCCCATCACGATCCTTCAGGATACAACAATGGTGAAACATATTGTTTAACATTTTCTTTAATTCCACTAAAATATCTTAATTTATCCATGATGAAGTAGTGTATAATCTTCAGTAGTCCTCATGAATTACAGTTCCGATTGTGCCAACAGTGTCTCTTCGTTGGCTCTCCAAGCCGTCCAGGCTTCACTTATGTAAGCTACACAGACCTTTCCAGAGTTCTGTGGGTTGCCCTGATAGTCACACATGTGCATTCAAGGTGTGCAGTTGAAGTTCATCGTTAAATTAACAAAGAAACGAAAAATCGAAGCCATATTTAATCTCGTTCTACGCTATAGCTGAATTATAGAAGCACTTTTATACTTTATTTCGTCCTCATCATGCTCTTTGCCCCAACCTGTCTGCTGTCAGTGTCACAGAAGTGCGGTAGTACCAAGTGCATGTGTGCAATATGCATTTGCGTAATCCAGTGTGAATTACTGTCACGACAGTCAAACGGACGCCAAGCGCCATGACGCACCGCTGTTAAAATAGTTGGAAAGCTTCCCAGCGGGTGTTTTACGCTCCAGACAGATTTCGTGTGGAAGCTTGTGAAGGGCATTTCATTGACGTCTGAAAGATGCAATTTGAAATCTACGGAAGTTAAGGCCAGTAGGTATAAAGTATAAACCAGTAGCTGTGCCACGAGGCCGCGCCATAGCTCAAGCGGTTAGTCGCTGGCTTCCCACCGCGGCGGCCCGGGTTCGATCCCGGGTCTGGTCAACTATTTCATGATCCTCAGGCACCTACAGCGTCAGATAATGACCCTTCACAGTTAACTAACTGAATATCTAAGAACAGAACCGAAGGTTCAACAACAAAGTTCACGTTGGATACACAGCTGAGTCCGTCCCATCTACCTCCCATCCATCTCCCCTCCATCTCCCATCCATCTCCCCTCCACCTCCATCCACCTCCCTTCCACCTCCCATCCATCTCCCATCCACCTCCATCCATTTCCCATCCATCTCCCATCCACCTCCATCCATCTCCCATCCACCTCCATCCATCTCCCATCCATTTCCCATCCATCTCCCATCCATTTCCCATCCACCTCCATCCATTTCCCATCCACCTCCCGTCCACCTCCCATCCTCACAGATTATCGGACATGTCTCTTCATGTTGTCCTTCTACGTCGTAATTTCCAATTATTACTATTGTATCTTCCCACAAAAACTCTGTCTGATGTTGTATATGCATGTGAGGCTGGTGTCCAGCCCTCGTAACTTTCCAATTTCACTATTCCAACGATGCTAGGAGTCCTGTATAAACCACAAGGTTATGTAATGTCCTGCATTCCCCACTTACGTCATATCTCTTCGGCAGAAATTACTTCCTCGGTGTAGCTGTTATNATAACCCAAGTTATTGAAGTTATTGTTCCAATACGGATACTGCAGCTTCAAGAATAGCACCACACCAACAGGGGGCAATCTTAGTGCTCACTAATATTCAGGCACCCAACTCTCCTACATAAATCCGAAATAAGCACAGAAAGAAAACATGAAATTACGAGCACATCACTTATACGAAGACCTCCACCAGCGCTTCGAAGCATGATCATACGTATACCNATATATAACAGACACCAGTTGCACAATATGGATCCACATTGGGACAACTGACTTTAACAACTTGCGTTACAGATCATAGAAAGTGCATGACGATAAACTAAATCATAGGTCGAAGCATATAGCGAGAAATATATGCTTATATGAAATAAATAAGATACATATCAGCATCTGTTTTTGTCTTCACCAGAAAGATATTCCGCTTTATTGTTGTGTTGACTGTCATAACTGTAACATACTACTTCCTCAGTATTCACGTACCTGTAATTTACATTCTTCCGTCACAGTAAGAGACCGCTTCAGAATCATAAGCTTGCGTGGCACAGTTTTTTTTATTGCCAGTGGGGTGGGACTAAGTCACTTCTACTGCGGTCACTTCTGGCCTCTTGTACCAGCCCCTGATGATATGTGAGGGTGATTGTGGAGCAATTGGTGGAATGAAGATTGGCAGGGGAAACCGAAGTACTCGAATAAAACCTGCCTCAGCGCCACTTTGTCTACCACAAATCCTACTTGACCAGACCCCGGATCGAACCCGGGCCTCCGCGGTTGGAAGCCAGCGACTAACCGCTTGAGCTATGGCGCGGCACTCATAAATAACTTACTTAGATCTGCTTATCGGAAGATATCACTCGAGAGACGTTGTGCCCTGAGATGTTTGAAGACATCAGGTGGGGAAATTTGCTCCCTCTTCCCACTTTTTTCAAATTGAAGTGACTAATATGTTGTCAAGATAAGCTTACGTGCCGTGTAAATATTGTTAGTGTCAATAAGAGTTCAAAAGGAATCGGACGATGCGATCAGGCGATAAAACACGCCACATCATACGAGTATGTCATAAAAATCTTGTTTATTCTGCTACTCATAAGATTGAAGTGTTAGAAAAAATATTAAGCTACAGCCATGTTGTTTCACGGCGGAGTTTAATAAGCAGCAATGTTAATGCAGTTAATTAATGATTTATATGTCAGTGTCAATTCAAATCTTTTGTTCCAGGGTTCGTGTTAGCGAGACGCACAGAGAAGAACGTAAGTTCAAGCGATTATCACTAGATAGCAGCACTATCACTACAACTTGGCAACAGCTGGTTGTCTGCAGACAAGTCTGCACATCGATTGAGTTGTGCGTGTGTATACAAGTGACAAGTGCGCATGCAGTGGATGAGTGATTGAACATTTTTTTTTTGCAGGGCTACCTGCGTTAAGATATAAACTTGGATTTTGGAACCAGAACGCGTACTTAAAGAGCGATATCCTTTAATTTTATATTCAGGTAGTTTGCCTTCGCTCTCGACGTTTGACAGACTTCGCAGCACTAGCATTAGACAGAGAATTTGCGTTTTCTGCACATCAGGGGAGTTTAGTTGATTTGATACATGTATCTGCTGGTTCAGATGCTTAATGTGCATGGTAGTACATTGAACTGTTCACTATCTGATACTGTATAAAAGAGAACCTTTGCGGATGAAACAAAGAGGTCTGGGCACAAAATATATGTAATTCTGATAAGGAGGCATTGAGTTTGTTGCTTATCGACTTGATGCTTCATAAAAGATCGTCATAATAATATAACGTATTTATTAAAATGCCAGAAGATTAGGTTTTGGAAGATAAGGCAGTAACGTTATTTCAAACAAAGGATTTCACACAAACTCTGCTGTGATGTACGGCATGAACTACATTGGCAAGGTGATTAGCAACTTCAGAGACTTCTACAATGAAATCAATGCAGCCACTTTAACAGGAGCCATCGATGTGGTTGTTGTTGAACAGCCAGATGGAAGCTTCAGATGCTCACCATTCCATGTTCGTTTTGGGAAGTTGGGTGTCCTACGAAGCAGAGAAAAAGTGGTAAGTTATATGATGGGGGATTCATGATTGTTATTATTTTTTTCAGAACTGTGCTGCTGTGATCTTTGATTTATAATATTTCGTAATGATTGTGAATGGAAGTTGATGGCTGTGGTTTTAGTATTAGTAGATTTGTGCATTGCATTGATTTTCAGTCCTTTGTAAGGTGGTTGAAAAATGCTGAATTTCAAACTTGTCATGTAGGCGGAATGTTGAAGAATATTGTTACTGTTAAAAGTATTGTGATTTTGACATCCACTCAAGATAAATTTTTATTTGGGTGCTATATTGTCATTTGTATCCAAGTATTCCTCTTCTTTTCTAATTGATCATGATTAATTCCTAATCTGTTCCTTAAAAACCCTTATTCTTAAGCATCATAACATTTGGTAAAGATTTGGTAAATAATCAGTGATTCACAGAATGACTGAANCTTAAAAACCCTTATTCTTAAGCATCATAACATTTGGTAAAGATTTAGTAAATAATCAGTGATTCACAGAATGACATTTTGTCGTCTAAAAGTTTAGGTAAAAGGTCTTGAGGCTCATCCTTTAGATTATTTACATGACTGCTTCCTTGAAAGCCTTTCATGAAATATGTACACATTTCAGAATTGGTTTAGGAACACTCCTTATCGTTCAGCTTGAAAATTCTGTTATCCAGGATACCCATCCAATGTCTCAACCTTACAAAAATTAAGATTGAATTGATAAGACAATTATGTTGCTTCCTCTTAAGCTTTGTTTCCTCCCTTGAGGGGAGGAAAAAGTAGGCTTGTGAGATAACCACACCGTGTCTATGTCTCCCTCAAATGGACTAATTTACACAAAATTTTACTGGTATGCCATTAAAGCCCACTCAAATTACCATCAAATGCAACTTTCTGGATGTTAATTTTAACGCATTATTATCCACCTATTTGGCAAAAACGATTTGAACACTTCTAGCTCATTGAAAGGGGTTTCTTGAAGCCGCCCACCAAAGAAAAAAATTGGAATTATATATGAAGAAGCAAAAACTGCTGTAAGACTATCATATGAGTTTAAATGAAGACTTAAATTCTAAGTCTCTAATTTTGTTAATATGACCTTTAGGAATTCATGTTATATCTTCATGCTTTATATTGTAGTCACAGTACTGTGTTATGCTATTTACCTTGTTGTGACCCAGCATTAAAGATGAACCCATCATACCAATGGGAACTGATAAAATGATACCGAGACATGTCTGACAAACTTTTCATGATCAGATTCTTAGACTGAAGTGAATAGAAAGACAGGTTTCAGCCCAATAGGAAAGGGAGCCTAATCTAGTACATAGATGGTTCCAGCTCAAATAAAGGCGCTGGGGCTGAGGTGTGTGGTTATGGTACGAGGCAGAAGCTTAGCTGCAGCATTGGGAAATACATCACAGTGTTCCCGGGCAGAAGTGTATGCCATCAAGGTATGTGCAGCAGAGAATCCAGATAGGGACTGTAAAAATAGGAACATCTGTATTCTCTCAGATAGTCAAGCTGCAGTTAAAGGGTAAAGCTGTCCCTGTAACAGACTGTGAAGGCCCATATGGGTGTGAGAGGTCGAGACTCCCACATCTAGACAGTCGGCTCATAGGTGGCAGTGATCTTGTTAGCCTTAGGCGCCGGCCGCTCTGGCTTTGATATGGAACACAACAGTATAAATTTGAATTTTAATATTGTAATTCATGATGTTCTAGAGTCAGTAAGAACAAAATGGCAGATTCATGAACTTGTGAGGCATGAACAAAAGTAGCACTACTTCATGTAAGGCCCTGAAGTAGTGTGCTAATGCCAGTAGCTCTTCCAACAGTATGCAACTTGTGTTATGGTGATTTTTTATAGAATGTAAAATCTCATTGGAATATGCAGAAATTTTCTTAGCACATTTGATGGTGATAACTAATGAACCACTGATTGGTGCTAGATGTGACATTAGATGCTGAGATGAAGCATAAGAACATCTGCACTTTAAGTAAGCAATGTGGTTTGCAAGTCAGCAGTTACAAGAGGTCAGATGTGTGAAATTTGGAGATTTTACCTAGCAGATTTAATGTAGATAGAAGCTGTACTTAAATAATAAGTTCTTCACAAAAAAAACAAAACAAATTCAGTAGTAGATCTGTGTGACTACAATTCTGTGCAGTAAGGAGGTAGGCTTGAAATTCCATGTTAAATAGTTTCTGAAGTATTATCTCATACACTAAGACCAGAACAAGAAGAACACATTTAAAAAGTAGGAAAGGTAAAGTTGTCCCTGTGCTTAACTAATTAAGCACTATGCCATGAAGGTGTATGGGGGAATGGATGTATAGATCCTCATTTTCTACACCTTGGGACTAGTTGGAGGTGAGTGGTCAGCTTCAGCTTCCTGCCCCTGGTACCCATTGGATAGGAGGCTGGGTGGGCCCTAGAGCTGGTCTGGATGCGGAGGAGAGAAAATTCTTGAATTTACTGGGACTTGAACTCCAACCCTTCGGTTGTCCAGTCCATAGCCAGTTGCTGTAGCAACTGCACCATCCAAACTCCTTATTTATAAAGTATTAAAGTTTTTTGCTGTGAATAGAAAGGAACTAGTGGGGCATGGAGGAAATTGTATGCTGAGAAACATGTGTTTTGTGTTGTTACTGTGTTAGTATTAAGGAGGTTATGGTGGGGTGGACATGTAACTAGAATTGAGTAAGAGATATATGCAGAAGCTTTGGAATGTAGCCAGTTACAAGGTAGACATGTATGGTAAGATATCGTTACAGCACATCTCATGAAAATGGTTGATGAATTGAGCAGGACTTTTACCTTCAAAATCCAGTGTCTTAGTGAAGTTTTACCAGTATAATGAAAGGCTCAAAAAACTTTTGACTTAACATGTACACTACATTTTTTTTCTGTTGTATTAGAGTTTGTTGCTTATGTGCATTCAATTAATATGACTCAGTGTAAGCAAAAAGGTACCATTTTGACATCTTTAATACCTCCATATGTGTGTGAAAGTATTATGATTCTTCTGTTAATCCACCAAAAAAAGGTGAACTTATCACTGTGCTTAATTATTTAAGCACTGTGCCATGGAGGTATAGCTCCACCTTTCTTGACCTCGGTACTAGAAGGTGAGTGCTCAGCTTCACACCCTTGCTGCTTTACTCTAAGGAGAAATCCTCCCCCCATACCCATTGGATAGTACCCTGGGTGGGCCCAAGAGCCAGGCTTGATGCTGTGGAGAAAAGAAGAATCTTGCATTGCCGGGAATTGAACACAAACCATCTAGCCTGTAGCTCATCGCTGTTCTAAGTAGCCTAGTTTCTTTGAGTGGGGTGAGACTGAGTCCACTTGGTAAGTTGGCCACTATTTGGCCTATTGTAGCAGCCCCAGGTGGTGGATGATGATTGGTAGGGGAAACTGAAATACTTGGAGAAAACCTACCCCATTGCCACTTTGTCCACCACAGATGCCAGTGACCTAACCTGGGCTTGAACCTGGGCTGCCATGGTGGAAAGGTGGCGACTAACCCCTTGAGCTATGACACAGCCAGCCAGTCTGTGAACTAACTGAACCATCCTGACTGTTAATCATCTTAAGAACAAAATCATATGTTATTGTTTCAGTTTCATAATGCAAAATTTAGTTTTATGGTAAGTTTTGAGAATATGCAGCAGGAAGTAGCTCCTGTTCTCCAGCATACACTAAATCTTGCCTTATGTTAAAAGACAGTATAGGGAGCTGGTAACCTGTTGTAGGGTCACTAACTGCAGGTGCTTTAATTTAACCTGAAACCTTGTTTGAAAGTTTGACCTCGTGGAGGATGGGTGAGGAGAAATTTTGAGATGAACAAGGAAGACACATGTATGATTAAATGTTTTGTTTTAGAAAACAATCTAACAGGGTTTATTTAATATGCTTTCATGATAAAGGGATATCCATGAACAGAATATGTCATACATGCCTAGTAGTTGGTCATTGTATTTTACAAACCTGTATCAACTTCATACATGAACAGACTATTGAATGGCAGATTTGTTAACCGTGAAGGATGGAGCAGAAGGGATGTGAAACAAAGCTGCTGTGGCTCTTGTTAATTTGCCATTATTTTATGGAATCTGCCTTGAACTCAATAAAGCTACGAAAAATCTCAGGACAGGTGTGTTCTGAATGAAAGTCTGTGTACTGGTCTTTAGCTACTGTTTCCATTTGTGGGTGTACATTTACTTAACAGTAAAAGGAGGAAAAGTTCCATAGAGTTAGGATAGTTTTGTAATGGAAAGGACAAATATTTACATTCTAGTTTTTTGAATAGTGACTGTGTATTGTTTTATAGGTGATGATAATGTTTGAGAGGAACCTGCTATGTTTGTCTTCAGGGTAGAAATACTCGTTACCTTTGTCTGGTTTGTATATAGGGTATATATTGTACCTTTATCTGTATCTGAACTATTCAGTTTAATGAGAATGTATATACTGCTCATGGAAGAGCAGTTTCCAAGGAACAGGCTGTAAAGCTTAGTGTTGTTAATAAAGACTAATGCTGGTTTTGTTAACTCTTATATGACTGAAATGTTACCGACATTATGTAAGGTACAGTTATTGTGATTATGTAACATTATTCACTAATATTGAGGTACTGTTATTAAATTTCTCCTGTGCTTGAAATTATTGGAGACTAATTCTGTTGTTGAATTGTTTTGTCTTGAGCTGCTACCTCACTGTAGTCCTGATATTTTATTATTGAATGATTACATAGCCAAGAAATTTTACATATGCATACATAACAAATGCATGCACATTGTGCATGAAATATGGTTAGCTCAGCAGTAATATTTTTGACTCATACTCAGGAAGTACCCACTTCAAATCTTGCATAGGACAACAAGTTTTTGTTACTTAATTGTGTATGATGAGACATTTTTATTGTGATTTGTAAGTGGTGCCCCAGGAAGGCAATTTATGTGGTGTGACTGTCAACTGAGTTTATGTAGTGTGGAAGTTTGTTACATTTTTCTGATTGAATTGTTCTAAGTTGAACGATCTGAGCCTCTACCCATTGAGTCCCATTATCACTTGCCTTAATAAGTATTTAAGAAGGCTCTAAAGTGTTGAAGCAAAGGCTTGAATTGGAATGTAATCAGTAAAAAAAAGAAAAAAAAAAAGAAAAAAAGAAAAGTATTTATGTAAGTCTCCATTTTGCAATCATTGGCACCTCTAAATTTTGTGAATCAGAGCTGTGAAGTAGCCATGTTTGAACAGTAGCTCCAGAGTGGACTGTCTGCTACTGATGTTACATCACAGAACACATTTGTTGCCAGATACACATGCCAGCAAGGATAAAAAGCTTTGGGGAGCAAATGGTATAATCATCACATTTATGATGGGCTGATGTCTTGTAATCTGAGGTTATTTGAGGTCATATTCTCTTCTGTGGCCTTCTGCTTGAATGACTTTACTCTTGCTGTTCATCTGTGTACATACAATTCCCCCCCCCCACAAACTACAACCTGGCTTTTACTTTTTATGTATGAAAAGGAGGTGCTTGAAAAGGGGGGAGTGCACCTGAATGGAGCAGAGCCCTTCATGGGAAGGTAATACTCACTAAGCTGTTGTTGCTGGAATTCAAAGGTTCATTGTACCATTTCATAAGCGCCCACCATCAGACCAGTCCTGAGCCAGATGAATCCAGTGAACACCCTCACATCTCTTCTCGAAAATATATTTTAATGTTAACCTCCCATCTGTGTCTAGGTCTTCCAACTGCCTCTTCCCATGAGCTATTATGACTAAAATTTTGTATGTATTTCTCATCCACCTCATGTGTGCTACATGTCCTGTATATCTTATCCACCTTGATTTGATAACTGTAAAAATATTTAGTGAAGAATGCAGTCTATGAAACCTGTCATCATATACGTAAGATTTGAGGTTTCCACAGCGGTGACTATGAAGAAAGCAGTCTTCTGGGATGTGGCACCATGTAGATGTGGTGTTAACCAACGTTTTGGAGGAACGTATGGCCTCCATCTTCAGGGTAGAAAGAAAAATAAGAAAATCCACAAGCAAAGAGACCTTGAGAATGATAGTATGAGGATGAACCACTGAAGAGAATATTTGGACCTTGAGAATGATAGTATGAGGATGAACCACTGAAGAGAATATTTGGACCAAAGAATTTTGGGTATAATGAAGGGCTGTAGACATTTATATAATTACATCTCATAACATAAAGTACATTTCGGCTCTTTAGAAGTTTCACCTAATATCATTTGGGTGTTAAAACAAGGAGAATGAGATATTGACATGTGAAATGCATGAGCTTGAGAGGGATGAGAAATACATATAAAACTGAATTATGAAACTGTACAGGAAGAGACTTGCTTGGGAGACATAGTAGTAGATGAAAGAATAATAATTGAATGAATTATAGGAAAGTGCAGTGTGAAAGCATAGACTGGCTTGAACTGGCTCATGATAGGATTCAGTGGTGGACTTTTTTAGCAGCCAGAAAAATAAATTTATTGAAATAAAAATTAACTGGAAAAAGAGATGAACAGAGGGATACAAGTAACAAACTTTTGGCTTTCATAAAAGCAAGAAATATCTTGACAAGCTTAGCAGCCACCATCTTTTTAGGAAAAAGTGCAGCACCATGGAGTTAAGTTAAAATGATTTACTTCCTACAGATGTGTGAGCCATGATGAATGGGGTGCACAGTAGCCTAGCTGGTTGAGGCACTATGCTACAAGCAGAAAGGTTGCAGATTTAATTCCTGATGAGGTTATTGGATTTTTTTTCAATTTACCTAATCCTTCCAGCCGCACTATGGCCCTGGGGTTGTGTCAGCCGCTAACAGAAATGAGTACCAGGAATCTTCCTGGGGTGTAAAGAGTGGCCAGCACGTAAGGCTGACAACCCTACTGCCATCTGTGAGCCGATTGTCTAAAAGATGTGAGAGCCTTGACATCTCATAATCCCATGGGCCTTCACAGCCTGTTACAGGGTTAGCTTTATTTTATTTTTTTTTTTGCCCGATGAGTGATATGGGTTGAAATCCCCAGTTGTTGCAGTCACTTAGAAGTGTAAAGAATAACATTTTAGTGTATTGAAATTAGCCAGACATGTGGAACAGAAAGGAATGGCACCTTCCGAAATGGATTATGCAGACTCAGCAGATAGGTGAATCCATCATTTCAAACGTTCAGACGTCACCTCATGGCCTTTTTTTAAAGGATCCACATAAATATCTACATAGCTCCTAGTCTTAAACATTTCTGTTTGCAGTCTCGAGTGCCCTGTATTTTTTAAGATGTCTTGTTTACATTCACTCCCCCATACGCCTTCATGGCATAGTGCTTAATTTGTTGAGCACGGGGACAACTTTTTCTTTTACCTTTACCTGTTTACAGTATTGTACAGAATATTTAGATCAGTGACATCAAATTTCTGTTTGAATATGAAATTGTTCTTTGACAACTTCACTTCAGAGATATAGCTTGTATATGTTTGTGTTCAAATAAATGGTATTAGAAGCACATGTTTGGGTACTGTACATGTACATGTACTCGTGTAGTTTACTAATGGTGGTGTGAAGTGAACAGTTTGATATCTTGTAAGAGAATGTGTCATGTTGGTTAACAGGATTCAGGGGTTATTCTGGGTGTTAGAACAGATGTTATGTTTGACAGATGGGAACGTACTGTGATAGCATGAGCCAGAAGCCCTAAGTTTTCACTGTTGGCTGGGAGGCCAGAAATCCTAGCTGAAGTTTTCCTGGTTTTGTTCAGTTTCTCTGCTTTGAAATAGATCTGAACTGCTTTGTTGTGTCTGTAATCCTAGTCATGATACCAACTATCGTGACAAAAGATTTTCACGGTTTTCCACATTTTCTTCAAATAAGTGCTGGCATAATATGTATATAACAGGATAAAGTTTATTATTGACTATGTGTGTGGGCGTGAATATGTTTGGTATGTACTCGTACTTCTTTACACAAGTGATGTGCTGTCTGCAGGATAATGATGTAACTATTCAGGGAAGGAAGTAAAGATAAGGAAGGGGTAAAAGAAAGGAAGTAATGAACAAAAGAATGAGGGATGAAGGCATGAAAGAAATTATTTTCCTGTGAATTTCAAGAGGACTTTTCCACTAGTACCTTAAGATATCTAGCTACTTCCTCACATATTGTTCTGAACTCATAATTATCGTTAGTCCTGTCATTTCTTATGTGACATTACTTCAGGGTTGGTACAGCATGTCTGAGTAGGTTACAGATGAATACATAAATGCTCTGAAAGCTGTGTGAAAGATGTCCAGAAAATCTGATTGCCATATGTCTTTTTCAGGTAACTGACATTTAAATCATATCATGGCTCTCAGATCATATTTGTATGAGCTGCATTATTTTGTATAATTATGCTTTCTCAGCTGCATAACTTTTGTAGTATTCATTGGGGGTATAGTTGTGAACTTGGAAGAATGTGGAAGTAACTAATGCCCGTTGTAAGGTACTATCCTTGTTATCCTCAGCTGTTATTTTAATTTCTATCTCCTCAGATGTTGCTTCAGCATTGGAAGCAGAGGAACAGAAGGCCATAATCACAAATGATGTAGAAATAACAGTGAAACAATGGATGATAGATTCAGTGCAGTGACTTTGGAGGAGGAAGGAGAAAAGCTCATGTTGTCATATACTAAAGGTCTAAATTTTTGCAGGAACTGTGTAGCAAAACAGTTTATTTGTGTTGTATGGCGACACATCCATGTTGAAGGTTCAGTGAATCACTTCAGGATACATGTCTTGCAGACTCACCTTGTGACTGCACTTTCATGAACTTTTTTATTTTAAATGTGTGTAAATCATGGTTACATTGTGAATTTCCATCTTCCTTATGTTTTATGCCATAAATGCTTTGGTTAGATTTAGTAACTGAATTATAGTGATCCCTATGACTGTATGATATAAGTCATGCAAGTAATGAAGTGCTTGAGCAATGGGATAATGGGGTTGACTCCTACTTGGAGCATGGAATGTCTGATAATGATGTTTTTCTGTTGTCCTGAATGTCTTATTCTTGATGCCAGGAGTACTACTACTTATTTAAGTAAGGATGTAGGAAACCAGTTTTATTTGTGTTTTTGTGATCACTATAGGAATTCACATGTTATTTCTATCAACAACAACACTCTTATTTAGTATCACTAGTTGCGTGTTTCAGCACACCATGGGTCCCATCATTGGACCATTACTTAAAATTGAAGTAACAGGAGATCAGAGGCGCTATGGAAATTGTGTATTTCAGTAAGGAAGGGAAGTTACTAAACACACAAAAACCATTATGCAAGATTCAGATCTGTCAGGGAGGATAGACTAAAATCTTCTTGGGTGACCAGCCATTTCAGTCTTGAGTTAGAACCAACATTTCAGAGACCTGCTTTTCCATCATCAAGGTCATTATGTTGAATGCCCATATGTCACTGATATAGATACCAGACTGTCAATCATTGCGTCCTCCTGTTGGCGCAGTATGTGGTAGGATGCCAGAGTAAAATTATGTGGTCACCCATCTGACTAACCTATCACCATGTCACTTAACCTGGTGTTCCTGTTTGTTGATTATTTTGTCTCCTGTTTTCCTATCTTTTTTTTTTAGCATGTTCTATGTGTTTGGCCTCTTGGGTGTTTTCCAGTAATATATGGAATGGGTTACCTTAATAATCTGGTATTGGAGTTCCATGCTTTAATAAGTCTGAATCTTTCCTTTCGGTTGATGTTATTCAGGTATAGTTTTATTTCTACTGTCTCTTTGACAAGTTAGTCCATGTAGTCTGATGTTTGGCTAGAACTGACACATACATGTGTATCCTTCTTCTTATTCTCCCCCCTCCCCTTCCTCCTCCTCTGGCATTGCTACCTGAAGTCAGGCCTTGGCCTTCTTTAAATTATTCCTCCAAACCTGCTTGTCTGGAGATTCTCTTTCCAGTATACATGTGTAATACATCTATTTTCACTTTATGTAATGGATTATGGAACCCAAAGTGTACTGAAACAGGTAACCACTGTTCGGAATAATAGAGTTGGTGCTGATGGAATTAATTTTGGGTATCTAGAGTGATGTAGGAAACTTGTGCCAGAGAATAATTGTGTTCTCTTTTTTTGGCAGGTTGATATCGAGATCAATGGCGAGGCACTTAATATTCACATGAAACTTGGAGATTCAGGCGAGGCATTCTTTGTGGAGGAAGTAACTCCTAGTGAGCTGGGAGATGATGAAATCATCCCTCCACATCTTGCCTGCTCTCCTATCCCTGATGATGATTTCCTACCCCATTTCCATGGTAGAGAAGGAACAGATATCGAGATTCATGATAATACTTGCAGAAATGCAGATTTAGATGGCAAGAATGTTGATATTGCATGCAGTGGAGAGCAAAACAGATTTGAGGAAGTACAGGGTGAAGACTCAGTTGCTGGTCAGCTGTCTCAGGATTCTAGTCAAGTAAAAAACCAAGTACCTGATCAAGATGGCTCTGCAGAGAGTTTTGTAACCAAAGATAATATAGAGTCACAGAAACCTGTCATAGTAACTGCTGGTACTTCTGTTCCCAAAACATTCTGCGCAGAAACCGTTTCTAATGATGGCGACAAATCTGAGAAACTACGTCTCATCAGTGTTGTTGCAGCTGACTTTCGCCCAATCTCATTAATTGTGGAAGATGATGTTCCTTCCATAAGAAATGATGAAGGTTTACTGGTGGAAGATGTGTTAGATGGACAGAGTGCCACAGAAGATTCTAGCTCATATCAGGAACAGGTGTCAAGCCATGGTGTGTTGGGGAGGGATTCTGGGAAGGACATTTCAGCTGCTAGTAATGAAGATCTTTTGAAACCTAATGCTGGAGGGAAACGAAAACGCCGTAGGAAGTCGCTCATGAAGAAGAAAGGTGCAGCGCAGAGGAAAAATGGAGCTGGGTCCAGCAATCAGATTGAACAGTTTGATATAAATGATACCAATGGGCTGGCAAAGACCTCAAGTGAAATGCAGCAAGGTGTAACGGATGATTCATCTGATCAAGGCGTGTTCCCGATTGAGGATTTGAATAGCCAGACTGAAAATGGATCATCTTCACAAGAGGTATGTGGCCACACTTTGCATGTGAATCTGCAAACCAAATTGGTATGCCACCAGTCTGTCATGAATGACAGTTATTTCATTGAATGGGCCAAAAGAGGACTCTTGAGAGGCTGTGAACCTGAGAACTGCAAATTCCAAACATACATGGTTACATCCAAAAGTTACCAAAATATNTCATCTTGGGGAAGAGAAAGAAGTCACATGGAGCTAAGTCTGGTGAGTGCGGTGGGTGGGGAACAACTGCCATCTTGTTTTTAGCCAAAAATTCCTGCACTGTGTAAGCCGTATGCGGTCGTGCGTTGTCATGGTGGAGTACCCAGTCGTTCATGCGCCACTTCTCTGGAGGCTTTCTCCTCATGTTCTCCCTCAAACGCCTTACAACATCGCAATAGAACTCTTTATTGACTGTCTGACCAGGAGGGACGAACTCCTTATGAACAATCCCGTCAATATAAAAAAACAGATCACCATGGACTTTATGTTGCTCTTGACTTGTCGAGCTTTTTTTGGTCGAGGTGAAGAAGGGCTCTTCCATCGCGATGATTGCTGCTTGCTTTCAGGGTCATAGCCATAAACCCAACTTTCGTCACCAGTGACAACCTTCGAAAGAAAGTTTGGATCCTCTTGAAGCAGTTGCTGAAGTTCCCTGCAGACTTCCAAGCGATGCTGCTTGTGTTCATTTTGCAGCAGTCGTGGCACAAACTTCGCCGCAATCCTCATGTTCAGTTCCTCTGACAAAATTCATTGACATGTACCATAACTTAGTCCCAAGGTGTTACAGAGGCTTTGGAGGGTCAGTCTACGATCTTGCAGATTCAGATCCCTAACTTTCGCGACATTTTCTGGTGTTTTGCCCGTTGACGGCCGTCTCGAACGATCGTCATCATCAGTCAATGTTTGGCCATTTTTAAAACGCTTATACCAATTATAAGTTTGTGTCTGGTCTAAACTGTTTTCACCAAACGCTTGCTTCAACATTTGGTGCATTTCTGCAGCAGTTTTCCCAAGTTTGAAACAAAACTTTATACAGACACGCTGCTCTCTCAGGTCAGCCATCGCAAAACTGCAAACTCACGGAAACACAACAATGGAAATACGTTCACCAACAATAAAGCCAACCACTCAACTTGACTCCGCTTGCCACACTGATTCAGGAAGGATGTGTGAGGAAACACCTAGCGGTATTTCGGTGTACTCATAACCATTTGTGCGCAAAATTCAAATTTCGGAAACTTTTGGATTGCCCCACGTACATTCCATTTTGACATAAATATTGTGAAATCAGAATGCACAAACCTTATTCACTTTTATGCAGACATGTCTCCTCCCTTTTTATATACCGGGCACCTGTGTACCAAATTTTTAAACGTTTTATGAACTTTTTAGTGTTACATTTTCTTTTGTACATTTTTTTGAGTGATTGACTGAAATATTCTTCAGAGTGAAATTCCATCTTTTGGAACAGCCAGAGATCAGATGAGGCCAAGACAGAGAAGTAATGTTGGTGTAGGAATGCCATAACATTTATTTTCTTAGTAACAAAGGCCATCACAACTTCTGGAATAGTGAAGTATATGGCTAAAAGCAAATATCTAAAATGCAGCTGCTTTACATGATTTTGACTTTGCAGTTGATGATTCAGAATAATTGAGCCTTGTACTGGGAACAGTAGAAACACAAGAGTATTTGGAAGAGTTGCAGAATTGTGGAAAGAAAACTTTTGTAATAGAAAGTGAATGGAACTTACTTTTAGAATGAACCTTGTTTGTAAAACTAAAGGTTTTCTTTACAAGGTTGGTGGTATTTTTAGTAACCATTTGGTATTTTTGTAGGAATTCAGAATTTTTCTGAAAACTCATTAGGTCTTGCCTGTGGCTTGTGTAAGATATCCAGCTGGCAAGTTTTAACATGCCACTGTGTGAGATGTGCTTAAGGCCTGGTGTTGAAAGTAATTTGTATCATCATCATCAGTAATCTGTCAGATGACAGGTCCACAGTCTCTTCCAAAACAATTCCTCCACTTAATGCGATCTAGAGCATTCTCCTACAAATGACAGTATCCTCTTCTGTCCCCAAGGTCATACCTGTTTCCTTTAGGATCTGCATTAATTTTGTCCAGTTTACACGGTCAAATGCCTTCTGTCAGTCTATGAAGCAAACACACAGTTCTTCCTCTATCTCCAAAGTTCGTTCTGCTATAATTCTCATCATCCCAATTGCATCCCTGGTTCCTTTTCCTCTTCTAAATCCAAACTGATCTACTTTGCTATTATCTTTGCTGTATGTGCAATAAGGCTTATTGTGCGATGGTCGCTGCATTTTGTAGCTTTTGTCTTTTTCTTTAAGGCAATCATTGTCACTTCTGTAAAGTCCTTGGGCCACTCTCCAATTTCATATATGGTGTTCATTAGTTCTGTCAGTGTAATTTGTATATAACAGATTAATTTACTGAATTTTTTTGTTTCAGTAATTGAAGCAATTGTCAATTTGTGCAACCCATAGGAGAGATAATAATTTATTTACATTAATTGCACCAATTTTACTGTAACATTAGAATATACACATTCATGAAAGATTCTGAAAGTGACCTCATTTTTCCTGACTGATGGTTTTTGTGATCATTCTCAGTCTTCCCAGGCAGCACAAGGCCAATAGGCCAAGACTGCTCCCTTCCACCTCCTTCCCAATCCATCATTTACAAATAATTCTACTATCTGGCACTACATAATCTTGGTTGCTGAGGAATGTTATGAAATGAATAGAGAAGAATTATTAAAATCTTTCCTCATACACATATTTTGTTGAATCCTGTTACATAAACACTATGGATAATATTTATTGTATTACTGTCAACACAATACTATTTCCAGCACTTGGACCTCTTTACCTAGACAGCAAACTCCACCCCTGGAAGTATTTTGTGTTGACAGGAGTATAACATATTATCTATTAAAATCATCTTCAGCACTGAATAAGCATTGTTACACCCGTGAGTAGATCATCTTTGCTAGAGATTGTTTACATGGAACTGACACAGGAAGTGGCTGGTACAAGGTCATGTATCCAGAAGGCAAGTTTAAATGCAGCAGTGTTGCCAAATGAATTGCCTTGTGCAACTAAATACCAGTAATTAGACATTTAACTTTTATTTTAAGATTGTGGTTTTCTGACTTACGACACTTAATATACCTTGTAGATGGCCACCAATATTTCAGAGGAACTACTAGGTGTCATAACCTAGAAGACAATATAAATTTTCATCATTGTGAAAATCTGAGCTAACTAACCAGCTATTCAACACTTATAGCCAAGCCCAAAAGGCTCAGCATATCTAATACCGGAGCCCACTGTTGGACACAATCATAACAGTTCCATTGAGCATAATGCTTGAGAAGCCAATACTTACTCAGCTGACCAAGAAATTTCCTGTCTTTTATGGAACCTGAAGGCTTGTTACAATATTCACAGCAGCCCACTGCTGTATCCTATCTTCTTGTACCACTTGAATCCAATCCACATACTTACCCTGGTTCTTTAATATCTGTTTTGATACTGTCCTCTCATCTATGACATTGGCTCCAAAGTGATCTCCCTCATTGTTTTTTTTTTTTACTAAAGTGTTATATGCATTTATCATTTCCCTCAGGTATGCGGTATCTCATGCTTTACAGTCTGTCATAATAATATTTGATGAAGGGTATACAATTTGAAGCTCTTGCTCATTTTCTCTTTTCTTGTATTAAAGTAGGTTGATATGAGTTGAAATTACTTCATTTGTACTACAGTCGTAATTCTCCCATGACTGGTTGAAACAAGAGATTTTTCTTTGGTTTTAGTCCATAATTGATGTGGTGGCTGTGATAATAAATTGATTCTAGGGTATTACATGATTAAAACTGCAGTATTTTTCTGTAACAGAACAAGATAATACTTAATTCTATTCCTTACAGTTTGCAGTGCATAACTGGCATCACTCCATTTATTGAACATGTAAATATGGGTCTGAAATTATTTTCCTCAAATTTCATTAAATATTCACGACATTTAAAAATATCAGAAATAAAAGATTATAATGAGACTGATTTTGTGATATTTTATGGCAAAATTTTTTTATATGATGAGTCGTTTTGAGAAAACTGATGAAACTTCTTTGCATCTTGAAATAAAGTAGAGGTTATAGTGTCCTGGTACAAAATGTGACAACAGATTTTCCAGGGTGAACAAAGTTTGTCAAAATTCTGTAAAAAAATTTCAGAGCTGAGACACTGACAGGCAGACTGACATAATCTATCCTCTTGTATGTTTACTTTCTACCTAGAAGACAAAAATCTTTATGGGTGGTATGAAACTTGGTCTCTCACGTTAAGGGAAGAACATGAATTGATTGTTTTAGAACAGGGTATTGAGGAGAACATTTGGACCTAAAAGAAAGGAAGGTACAGGTGGCGGAGAAAATTTCATGATGAGGCGCTTCATAATTTGTACTTTTCATCAAATATTATTAGGGTGATCAAATGAGGGAGGATGATTGGAACATGTAGCACGGCTGAGAGTTGAGAATGCATATGGAATTTTGTTCAGATAACCTGAATGAAGATACTGTTTGGAATCAAGATGTTGGTGGTAATAATAATAATATTAAAGTGGATTTTAAAGAAAGGAAGAGGAGACTGGATTTGTCTGGCTCAGATTATGGATCAGTGGCAGACTTGTGAAAGGAAGGCTCTACTGCATTGACTTAGCGCAATTAAGTACACAAAACTCTTCCTTTCCCATTCATGTTTTGATGGTATTATTGTTTGCTACATGTGAAATTCTCTTGTTTTATGTGTCAGCAACCATGCAGTCACTGTAGGTTCGTCATCATCAGTGACCCAGAAGGCCCTGTATGCACTTCTACTGTAGACTGTGAATCCTGTTCAAAGACCCCATTGGCAGTCACTTTTGGAACTTCCGTGGTTGCAAGCACAGTCTTGGGTGATGAGACCAGTGTACCATTGGACACAGATTGTGAGCTGGCCAGGATACAGCATGCTTCCACTGAGATTGACTTTCACTTCTTCAGTGACACAGAGGCTACTCCTGGCTGTGGGTGAGTTGGCTTAGTGTATGACTTAGTCGTTTTTAAAATATTAGGTCTGTAGATTGTAGAATGTAAAGCTACAGAATGGTGTCTGTATGAAATCTGTAATTAGCAAATCAGTTTGATAATGATAACTGCTGAACGATTTGAGCTAGGTGTGAGAATTTTGTATGGAGGTGGATCTTAAACATACCCAGAAATTCTGTATGTGCTCTTATTTATATATTTATTTATCAGTTGATGACCTTGAAAACGTTGAGGGTATGTCTTACAATTTTGACATACATAGTATCTGTATTAAAGCAGTAATTTATTTTAAAAATTAAGTATTACTAGTGTGCCTGTGCAGAAAAATCTGTCCTTCAATTTCAGAAACCATTTTGTCGTTCTTGGTGGTTACTTACATATAATGTTCCTAGGTTCGTGGTCCCACAAAGATATCATATTTTGACCTTCACAACACAATCCTTATGGGGCAGGCTGTATAGAGAAACTTGTATACCTGCACTAAAATATCCTGTGTTTGGAATTTCATGTACATAAATCTGTAATACACTGTTTATAAATAACTCAAACAGGTTAGTACACTACAAAGTTTGCTTGAAACAAATGAACTTGAAAATACTTCATACCATAATCTTCTGTGAAAATTTCTTGGTACCATGGCATGATATTTATACAAAGTTCAAGTAAAATCAGTTCTGAAGTTACTGGGGGTAGGCAGCCTTATAGACACATAGGCTTGAAAAAATGAGGCTGGATGAATGCATTTTGATTCCTGGCATGGAAGTTGGGATTGTTTTTCTGGGTTAAAGTAACTGCTATGTCGAGTCAGCCACTTACCTCTATCTATTCTCGAAGTTAAGAATGTGTGGAACTTCACTTTTATATCTCCTCACTTCCTCACAGATCTTCCTGTTTGTTAATTTTACTTGTTCTCTTATTGACATTGCTCAGTGAGATACAGAGGGAGATTCTCTCTTTGCAGTTGTAGCTTTTGAAGAGAGAATTTGTTACAGATTTTCTGAGCCATGGTAGTAATTCTTCCAGTCCATGTGTTGGAAAAAACACTTCTGTCTGATATGTACATGTATATATATAAACACAAATTTACAAGTTTTTAAAAGAAGGCTCCTTGTTTTTCATTTAAATTCTCTTATAGTGTGAACTAATTAACCCTTATATACTCAGCACGCCAATCTGTCGGCACATCAAGTAATGGCCAGAACACTCAGGTGGCTAATCTATCGGCTCCATCTAAATCATGCACTTTTATTTACATAAATGGCTCAAAGGTCATATATTATTTATCATATTTTCATTATATTTATCAGAGTGTATAGTATATACATATTTAATTATTTTACGATTTTAACTAGACCGTGACTGGTCAAAGCTCTGAGTTAGTTGACTCTGACATGTTGGAATATTTAGATACAGTTGATGGTGATAGTGACTTTATTCTGGAAAGTAACACTGATGATACAAGAGGAGGAGGAGGAGGAGGAGGAGAAGGAGAAGGAAAAGGAGGAGACCCACATGTCACAACAGCAAAGAGGATGGCATGGATGATGATGACTACAGGGAAATTCTATTACCTGAGCAACCTCTGCCTCTTCCTTTCCAATTCCAGGAACTGTCTGGACCTAAAAATGTTCCTTCTCCTGACTCTCCTCCCATTGTTTCCTTTCATCTCTTCTTCACAGACTTTATCCTTACCCTCGGTGACAGAATCCAACAGATGTGTGCAGCAGGTGATTAGCAGTAAAGTGGGTAATGTTCCCACTCTGCTAAAGAACTGAACCAGAATTACCATGTATGAGATGAAAGGATTCCAGGCCTGTATTCTAAATATGGCCATCATCAGCCATAGCATCATATTGGTCCACTCTATGTTCCCAGGCCACCCCATGGTCTAGGAAAATGTTTACCATGAATAGCTTTTCCCACTTTCTGCACTTCTTCCACCTCATCAACGGTGAAGGATTGTCAGGTCCTTGAAAACCAGAGTGTGATCCCTGTGCAAGGTACTAACGACTTTTGAACCATGCAGACAGGGTATTCAGGTATCACTACACCCCTCATCAAGAAATTAGTGTCATTGAAAGCCTGGTAGGTATCAAAAACAAATTTGCCCAACCACCACCACTGGCATTGTGAAGTCAAATTTTGGATGTTGCATGACTCTTGTGGCCAATTACTGCCTGTTTTTTTTNTTTTTTTTTTTTTCCCCCCACATACAGTGGGCCCAGGTCTCGGGAAGACAAGGACAACATAAAAAAATGGCCTGGGATACACTGTCATGAGAACACTGCTTGTTATCGGAGAGTACCTCAATAAAGGGTACCATGTATTTATTGACAGCTATTTTATGTCTGTTCCACTTGTCGACATCTCCATCAGCTAAGCACCTTCATCAATGGAAATATTCAGAGGAATACAGAAGTTTTACCCCAGCATTTCAAGAACAAATTTGCAATTGGACAAAAAATATATTGCAGATCTGGTCCCCTTCTCATATGTTTTCCACAAGAAGAAATCACAAAAATTCTGTCACTCTTCTCTCCACTCATGCCACAGCCCAAGAAGAGAAAGTACGGGGAAGACATGGTGGCAGTCCACAAACAAAGCCAAAAATCATCATATCCGACAACAGGTTTATGGGCAGCATTGACTCTTCAGACACGGTGCTGTACACTTAGTTGGATGAAAGGCAGACAGTGCATTATTGAAAAAATGTAGCTTTCAACATCATAGCCAGGATGGTGCTGAATAGCTACAGGGGGCGTGGAAAATTGAAATCCAGGTACAGCTACACCCTGTCCATAATTGAAGGACAATGCTGGAGTAGATGATCCTCGGAGACCACAAGGACTCAGAAAACTCTCTGAAAAGAAAGAGTCATTGCAACACAAAGGAAAGGAGGTAGAGAGCTAGAACAGTATGCACCAAATGCAACAAGGGACTGCATGGAGAATGCTTCTTTAAACACATATGCTAACTGCAAAAGGTACATAATGTGATGTAGTTCTGGACCAGAAAGCTCTTCATGCATAAAACTTATATCAAAATTTACAGAAAAATACCCTCTTTCTTACAGTCTTGATGGCAAGATAAGAAGACAAAATAAATGTTGTTTCTTGCCAAAATTATGTAAATTTTAAATTTATATATTTAATTCTTTCAGTCTTATTTTTTTTTTCAAATTATTTATAGTGTTAGTACTTGTAGGCTATTTTTGTTTAAATCTGCTGTTTATAGTGAATAAGTGTGAATAAGGAGAAAGCTTGAGATCGCATTAAGTGGAGGAACTGTTTTGGAAGAGACTGTGGACCTGATGTCTGACAGATTACTGATGAATGAAATGAATCTTTGACCAAAATTGTATTTTTGGTGAATTTTTTAGGTGAGACTTGTAAATTGAGCCAAATTGACCAGAGTGGTTTAGGCCAGGTTCTGGGAAAATAGGCTGAGTGCAAAAGTGTTAAGCACAGGGACAACTTTACAGATGTTGCATGTTTGGTCCAATGGAGTGAAAACTAATAACAAATATTTTATAATAATAATCACAGAATGATACATAAGAAGCTGATTTTCTTCTGTATCGCCAATAAGTGTGAGTTTAATGTTTGAAGTAAATGATTTTATGAAATATCTTAAACTTTTGATAATTATCAGTTACCAGTGTTGGGTTAATGGGGTTCATACCGTGTCATGAAAGAAAGTTGAAGTTCAGTTACAGATATGAATATATAACAAGTGGAGTAAATTATTGCAAGTCTTGTGAAGGTTATTGTGTTCTTGCCTCACTACCAGATTTCTGTGTTGTAGAAGTCATATAAGCCACTTGCTTAATGTAGGTAGCAAATATCTACATTCTAAATCAGTATGATAATGCAAATTAAAATACGTAAATCACAGTCCATTCTTACACTAGTGCAGAGCCTTTTGAAGCTTGGATGTGGGGGTAAACCTAACCTGAGCTTTTGGTTGTTTCTGCCAGTCGTGGTATTGAAGGTCGCAGGATTCCTACCGCCCTCTCTGATGCCACGTTCGAAGTGCTAACAACTCATGGACACTTGTAAATAACATTATTTCATACTTTTTTTTTATTTTGCTGTTAATAATTACACTTTTTCTATTAATGCTGTTGTTTCTTATGCATGTAGATTTCACCGGTGACGTTTTTCAAGTGGTGTAATTTTATTGACTGACAGTTTGAATGGCTTTTATTTGATTTCAGTGAGACAGGTTCATTTTTTATTTTGTATACCAGAACAGGGTTCTGTAATAGATGATTTATTATACATGCTGTCAGTTTAATTGAGGTGTTTTCGTAATTTCTGCACCGATATAACAATTTAAATGTTAAATTAAAATCAGCTTTACAGTATAAATATTATCATAATATTCCATTTTTATATTGCAGGATGTCCTGATCTATATGTTACTGTGTTCTAACATTTGCAAATCTCACTCAGATTGACATGTTCAAACGGAAAACTCATACAACACAAAAAACGATACAGTATTTCCAGGCATGTAGTTGGTAGGAATGAGATGTTTAGTATAAACTATGTACTTGAAAGTAATAGGTAGGAATGCATGTAATGCCTGTAAGGTATCTATATAATGGATGTCCTTTAAACTATGTATACTTGAAAGTGATAAGTAGGAATGCATGTAATGACTATAAGCAAAAATAAAAAAGCTGTCATAGTCATATGATGGATGTCCTTCACTAATAAGATACTGCATCATCATCCAAAAGCATTTGTTTTGTTCTTGTCTTCTATCCCATGTTTGTTCATGTACTATACAGTTCCTTTGCCATTCTATGACAGCTGCATGATGTGCACCCATTTGGGTGATGTTTGCTACTTAGGCCACAGAAAATTAACTGAATGATAGTTGCTATGTTTCATGTACGATACAAGAAAAATATGTGGAAATTTAACTTTATTCTTTTAGGAATTTGTTGCAGAATTTTTACTTGATTTATATAAATATTTTGAGTATGTACAATCAGGTAATATGCTTTTGTAGTTATAATTTCACATGTGCCAAATTCATTTACTCGGTTTCAGACATACGTCCTTTTCTGCAACCAGATATGACAAGTTTATATAATATTTTGGTGTACTAAGCATTATCGTGAATATCAGTTATACTGAAGGTTATGCCTCAGTGCTCTGAATAATCCTTTAGTGAACATACTGAAATATTTCATGTTTCATGATCTTGAACAATTTGACAACTTCTAAGTTTGGAGTTTAATGCATGAAATATTAAATTGAATGACAGATACTTTTACAGTTGAATGCCAAGTGTTTCATGATTATTTCATGGCAGATTTCGTATTGAATTCAGAATGAACAGTTAATGGAAATTTGAATTTAGAGACTCCTTACTGTAACCAGTGAACTTAAAATATGCATAATGAAATGAATGCAGTAACAGCTTAAGGCACTTGCAGAATATGGCAATCTAGCAGTATGCTATTGAAGTCTTCACTTCCTTTATAGGATATTTTCTTGTATTTTGGATTTGAATTGTTTTTATGTTATCACATAATTTAATGTCCTACGAAGGTATTTGGAAACATGTTTATAAATTATAAATTAATAGTATGATCTTGTGGTTTGTATGAAGTTATGGCTCCAGAACTTTTTGGTCAGCTAAAGAGAACCTTGTTCACACAACCACAATGGCTTGTGTGATAGGTGTATAATCTCTTGAATATGAAGCACATTGTACTTGTGCTATGGATTAAATTACTGAACTGTGTTTTACATGGGTAGGTCTCAAAGAATATGTTGGCTTGTTCACCTGGATATAGTTGATCCTTCTGTGTGGTGTGTGAGAAGACAATCAGAATAGTAATTGTACTGAAAGACTTTATTTCAGTTTTCTCTTTTTTTTTTTAAGAAATTCATGTCACTATGTTGACATTACCATTCCAACTGTTTTCTTATTTTAGCTGTGGAATTGTAGGCAGAGTAAAATAGAAGTGGTTTAAATGTGTAAGTACAGAGATAAGGAAGCAGGTGACAGTACTTCTAGAAGATAGACATAATATGAGTTTTGAAATTGCGTTTTTACTGTTTACTTTTATGTGGACATCAACTTCACAGGTGTCCCAGCTATATGTATAAAACATTTTATTTTTCTTATTATTGAGATACAGGCCCTCAGCCTCACTTACTAAGTCTTAAAACGTGTTTTTTAAGATCTGATTTCCAGTGATAAAAATCATTGTCTTGAGGTACTTTAGATGGCTTGAAACAGTTTAGCAAATGAAGGATGTGTATAGTACAAGTAAAGTAACTTTTTACATTTTTTGGTATGGCGAATCACAGAAAACCGAGATTAACGCCCATGGGGATCTGTTGCGCTGACCACGTGACACCCTGTATCTGCTAAAGTTGGCACTAACTTCGCCAACAAGCAGCGGTCACTCAGTGTAGTTTGCTTTCGGACTACAGACCACGGAGTCTTTTTTTTTAATCACAATTTAGGTAGGTAAATAGGACTTGTCATGTGTAGAGATGACTTATAAGATGGGATTTGGATTGGATTTATTCCACCTTATACATTCACACAGTTCTGGACTACAGGCAGCACAGTGCTATCACTATTCTGCACACTTTCCAGTTCACTGTTATACAGGCACTAGGGTCCTAAGTCTTCACGAGCTGTATCCTGGCAGTGGGTTTATCACAGTCTCACTGCAACTTCAACTCACACATGAAGTCATCTTGGCAGCATCTCATTCCTCTCTTTCCATTTCTTACCAGCGACCTTCAACTGCCATCTACAAAACTCGACACAGTTCTCGACTACTGTTCTATACTCCGTAGTACTCAAAATAGATGTTACAACAACACAGGGCTGCTTTTTAAAATCAGTATGCATAGGAAAAGTATCCAACTGTACAGACAAAACAAATGTTGGTTAATATGTAGATTTATGTGCATTTCCATAGGATATGTTTTTACAGAGGGCCTGATAAATGTGACGGTAAATCCTCTTGCAAGGGGGTTCAGTGTGGAATATCAGGGCTAAAAACATTGACCAGACAAAAACAAGCAAGAGCACACTAAGCCAGAACCAAATCAGTTTTGAAAGTATTATTGATTTTAGAGTGACTGAAGAGTGGAGGAATATATCATACTTCTGCTCAAACACTGGTATTTTCTTCAATATTCTGACATGACTATTCCCGTCTTTTACTGGTAGCATGCTGTTTTCATTCTCTTCAAAGTTGTATTGTCAAACATTAAAACCTAATATTTCATTCATGTTTAGGTAAAACATTTTTGCTGATACCAACCTCAGTATTTTTAGCCTGTAAAGTGAACACTGTGCATGGCTAATGTGACAACACAGGGGTACAAAGCAGTTGCCTGGTGTGGTATGATTTTTGGAGTGGCACATTCAGAGCCCAATTTTTCCATTATGCAAAAGTCATTTCTGTTGCTTCTCAATTCATAATGTGGCAGTCATCCAAACATGTTTTGCAGCAATGTGAACAAATTCGTTTTAGGAGTTGCAACACCAATGACAGTTCTCATCTTAGTGTCTGAACATTTTGTGTTATTAATTGTGATGAAGCTTTGAGATAGTTTATCTATTTTTAATTGGTTGGGGTGGGGGGCAGGATTGCTTTTCACCTTTGACAGCATTTAGACTTTTGCTGGCCATGGTATTCTGAACTTGTAATTTAATAATTTATAATTCTGTTAGGTTTTCAGGAATTGCTGTCATATAATTTTGAGATATGTGTTATATGTGATATATTGTTATGTGTTTAAACTATTGATCATGGGATATTTTACAATCTCATGCTTGGAAATGTGAGACTACAAAATATTCGCAAGTGCTTCTTAGAAGTAAGTTAAAAGTTGCAGTAAGGCAGTAAATGTAAGATAGCATGTATGATCATGTGATAAGATTGTTGAATTTAAATATCCTAACTTGATGTGTAATTATTCTTCTCTTGGATATGTCATCTTATGTGCCCCTGTGTTATTGAATGTCTGGTGTCACTGCCTCTGATGTAGCTAATGGGTGTTAGAGTCTTATTTCATATTAAGTGGGCATGAAATAGCATGAGCATCGTGATAGTATTGCAAGTGGTTTTTTAAAGGAGTTTTATGTCCTGCATTTATGTCCGTCGGTAAACTTTGAAACATTTTTGCTCTTATATGACATGGAAATTGTTATTATCACCATAGTAGAATAAAAGTAAAAAAAGTAAAGGTATCCCTGTAACAGGCTGTGGAGGCCCATAGGGTTGTGAGATGTTGAGGTTCCCACATTTTCCAGACAGTCAACTCGTAGATGGCAGTAAGGTCGTCAGCCTTATGTGCCGGCCGCCCTTTACCCCCAAGAATATTCCTGGTACTCATTTCTGTTAGAGGCTGAGTCAACCCCAGGGCCATATTGCGGCTGGAAGGATTAGGTAAATTGAAAAATCTACCTCATTGGGATGCGATCCCATGACCTTCCGGCTAGTTGCAGAGTGCCTCAACCAACTACGCTACCACGTGCCCCCATTAGTAGAATATAAATTTCCTTATTTTGTTGGTATGTGGGACTCAGATGAAAAAAACACACAAAGGAAGTCTGTTTCTCTGAAGTGGTGATATGTGCCTACCAGGTTACATAATGTTATTACATAAAAGATCAGCTATAAAGATCTAGGTAAATAAGCTTTTGTGTGTATACATATGCACCAGATTGAAAACTGTTGGAGGTGAAGGAAGGGGAAGACATGCAGAAGAATTCATGCTGGAGCTGGCTGCTCTCAAACCCAAGACCTCTGCTTGGAACATTATCATCTTATCTCTAGCTCACCAGGTCCACTGTGTTAATAAGACTGTGTATGTCGATGTACGTGGTAGAGTCATTAAGTTCGTGGAATGTGGTTTTATCACATCATATTACAAGGTATTCACATACACTTACGCAGATCCACATTGGCCCTCAAAATAGTTGCTGTTGGCCGCTATGCAAGTCTGCCAACGTTGATATAGCTGTCGAAAACATTGCTGAAACATATTGGCAGTAAATTCCCATACGACACTTTGTGGCCATTCCACGACCTTATTGACTGTAGTAGTATATGTATGTGTGTTATTTAATGAGGTGAAAGCAGCAGGCTCAGGTAACACACATGTTCAGAGATTCAGAAATTCAAGGTTTTGAATTTTGCCAATTCTGATATGAAAACTGATCAGAATCCCTTTGGGTTGACTGATGGTTATGTGTGTATACCGACAAATGCTTTTTACTTCATTATGAAGTATATAAAGAGGAAGAACTTTACATCCAACCGCTGACTTTCTTGGATGTTAAAGTGTTAAAGTAAAGCAGTTTTGTGTTTACCTCTACGAAACATATTTTATTTTCTGAGAGAAGAGAAGCATCTATAATTCTACTGTTTATTGCTTCTCATGGAGGTTCTTTGTTCATACATTACAAGTGTAGGTAAAATATTTTATGAAATTTAAGTTTAAGTTTAATAATTTAAATATTTGTGGTATTCTGGCTGTCAGTATAATAGTAAAAAATAGCCAATCATTGACACACAACAGGATGCAAACAAGAAAGATAATTTAAATATGTATGTATGTTCCTGTCAGAGGAAGTCTAAAAAGGAAGTGAAGGAAGAATAGCACACTGCTGTAGGTACATCATATGGTACCATGAAACTTTCTCATTTGTTAACCATTGTCATTCCAGAATCAGTTAAATCAACAGAAAAGAAAGAAAGACATAAGAGTGCCAGTGCTGATTATACTGATATCCTGCACCCAACGTGTTTGTCAGTTTTGACTGACACTCCTATTCTGGAGATGGGATTGAGAGTCTGTGCCATCTGTCACAGAAAATATAAAAGTTTTGTTCCAAAGAAATTTAATAAAAATTTAGATCATCAACAAAATTTCAGTAGAATCTTTCATGGAGGTGTCACTTTAAGTGTAAGAAGCTGGTCATTAAGTTGTTTTATGATCCTGTTCCAACTGCTGTGTCACCTTCCCGGTACTTTCATGACATTTGTCTCGAGAGACTGAGTGCAACAATGAAAAATCTGTGAAGATAGCCAGTAACACATCTGAGTTTTGAACTCCCAAATAGAAGTGCAAAGGATTATCACCTGAGTGACCTGATTGGGGGTTCTAAACTTGGGTTATGGTATTTTATAATATCATTGTTGGTGAAGAAGCTATTGAAAGAAGTCTTACCTGTATTTTAGATTTTAAGTGACACTCCATTAAGGTAGAATACATGAGAATAGAGGTGAACTGATTAATAAATATACTTAATTCAGGGCAACATGGACTTAATGCTGTAAGTATTAACATTTCTGAATTATCAGATGTAAACACTTTGAATGTAATGTATGACTGTGCTAAAAGGATCTTCAAGAAATTGGATTTTAAGATGCTTACTGGAAACATTGTGATGAACGGTGGGCTTCTGGTGAATGTGGTGATAAATTCCCTGGACCCATAGAAGGAAATTCCTGAATGAACCGAATAGCTGACAACTTTTCAATTAAAACCTATCACCATCACTATGTACTTAATTAATTATTTGCAGGGCCAGGTTAAGAGCATGTAGTATTGAGAATTGTCATTGTTTGTACTCATCGTTTAATATTCTTTGGGTGATTCAGAGTGAGATGGGAATGTCATGTAGCGTGCATGGAAGAAAAACAAAATTTTGGCTTGAAAATCTTAGGGAAAGAGGAAGACATAGATAGGAGGATGATATTAAAGCCGTTACTAAAGAAATTAAGTGTTAAACTATGGCGTGGATTCAACTGGGTTATGATAGAGTTTAGTTGTTGCTTTTGTGGATACGGTAATGAACCATCAATTTCCATTAAGGTTTAGAATTTTTGGAACAGTTAAGTAGTAGCATAGTTGGTTGAGGCACTATGCTACAAGCCGGAAGGTCATGCGTTCGAGTCCCAATAAGGTGGACTTTTTCAATTTACTTAATCCTTCCAGCCGTACTATGACCCTTGGGTCGACTCAGCCTCTAACAGAAATGAGTACCAGGAATCTTCTTGAGGGGGGTAAAGGGCAGCTGGTGCGTAAGGCTGACAACCTTACCTCCATCTGTGAGCCCATTGTCTAGAGAAAATATGGGAACCTCGATGTCTCACAACCCCAGTAGGCCTTCACTTCCTGTTACAGGGATAGCTTTTACTTTTTAAGTAGGTATCAGTTTTCAATGAGTATTGTGTACCACAAAGTGGGTTTGCTAGCCAGTTGGTAACATAACCCACACTTCAATTCTGTATCACTCTTTGTGAGCTGATACTGAAAGGAAGTGTTGTTCAATGAGTATGCAACGTTGTTATGCTTTATGTTCACAGCCCTCATGACTCACGGCCTAGCTCACCTGTGCAGTCTGATACAGAGTTTGAAATTAATCGTCAGTCAAAAGCTGTAGGCCCAACAGAAGAGGAAGAGGCTGGGAAATCAGCTCTGCATGGACAGTCATGGAGGTGGGGTGAACTTCCTTCACCCCCTCCTCGTCCTCTGCTCACATCGCAGGGTTCACGGACCTCTCTTAGCAAGATGGAGCTTGCCGATCCTGAGCCAGTCTCCAGTGATGAAGAAGGGAACAAGAAGCAGCAGGAAGGTGAGCACTTTCATGTATTAAACTGTTCACTGTACAAGTTTTACTATACTGAAGTTGTCTGCTTTTAATATTCATCTTTGTGAAGTCAGTGGTTGTAAAAGGGTTCAAGGGAAAGGTAAACTTGTCCCTGTTTTTAAGCACCATACCTTGAAGATGTATGGGGAATGGAAGTAAAGCTTCACACATTCCTGACTTCTGCATTAAGTGGAGGTGAGTGTCTGGTTTCATGCTCCAGCCACTTTACCTGCAGGGAAAGGGCCCCTTATTCCTATTTAATGGGAGGCTGAGTGGGATCTGGATGTAGGGGCAGGAAATGAATTCCTTCATCTGAAGGGAGTTGAATGATATTACTAAATGGCTAAACTGACTGAAGATGTAATTTTTATGTAATTGTGAGTGATAACATGCTGCTGAAGAGAATATTTGGGCTTACGATGGAGTAAATAATGAGACACTGGAGACAACAGAATTAAGAGCTTCATAATGTATGTTCTTCGCCGAATATCGCTACAATAATGGAATTAGGGATGTAGCAGACATGAATTAGATGAGATATACATTGCAGTATTTTGACTGGATAACTGGAATGGAAGAGGTCATTTGGAATATTTAGGCAAAGATGGGGGATAATGGGGCATGCGGTAGCATAGTTGGTTGAGGCACTGTACTACAAGCTGGAAGGTCACAGGTTCAAGTCCCAATGAGGTGGATTTTTTTTAATTGACCTAATCCTTCCAGCCGCACTATGGCCCTGGGGTCAACTCAGCCTCTAACAGAAATGATTGCCATGAATCTTCCTGGTGGTAAAGCGTGGCTGATATGTAAGGCTGATAGCCTTACTGCCATCTATGAGCCCATTGTCTAGAAGATGTGGGAGCCTAAACCTCTCACGGCCCAATACAGGGACACGGCCCATTACAGGGACAGCTTTACTTTTATTTTTTAACTTTTAGATGGGGGATAATATTTTAACGTGGCACTTAAAAGTGATACATGCACACAAGAGTAGAAGAGCTGTGTTTTCTGTTGGTCCATGCCAAGGAGACAAAGCGAGACAAAGTTTTGAGCATAGTTCTGTTGTGAGATGGGAGCCAGCTGTCAGTGGTGTGAACTTGGAAGCTAAAGAATCTCCACTGTTAGAAGCCATTATGAGGAAACGACTAGAGGAGAGTGTAACACTGAAAACACTAGTATGTGTGTGAGACAGTGAACTGTGAATTGTAGAGATTAGTGATGGCGCTATAATTAAGTGTAGTCACGAGTATGTTATAGTGGTCAATAAATCCAATCTCCAATCCAAAACCCCATTGTGAGTCACTCTTACACATGACAGTATGTACAGAAGTTGAGGAACTGTTGGAGGCAGTGTGTGCTCATTGGTAGACAACAACAAAGCAATATATAGAGAGCCTGTGAGTTGACACAGTAATCTCTGTTATCAGAACCCAAAACCTACCAATGTGTCTGTGATGACAGAAGCTACAACTGAGACTGATGTAACAGATTATGAAATGATAGCAAATACTTGTGAACTGTTTGTTTGTAAATAAGGTGATTCACTGTGTAATAAATTCAATTATTAATTCAAATCTGTAGTACAGTTACTGTCACATGGCTAAAATTAGTCATAAAGAAATAGGTTATGAGAGTGTCGGATGTATTCTTCTCCCTCTGATCAAGGACCAGTGGTTGGATCTTGTGAACACAGTAACGTTCTGATCTGGTTAGTGACTATTAGCTTCTCAAGAAGGATTCTACAATGTGGAATTACTAAGTTAAAGTGAAAAGTTATGAATTAAGAAATTAGGTTTTAGGTAATGGACATTTATTAATACATTATCAACAGGTAATGTATAAGACTATTGGAATCATTACAGTTACCTAGTATATGAAGTTAGTTACAGACTTTTCTATACTAACAGTATATACTTTTTGTGATATTTATTTTCTGCTGTTAACCCAACAGAGGTTAATGTAAATACCTACTTTTCTAATATTTTCATTTTTGCATGAGTACTTGCTTTGTGTGAAAATTTTCTGAAATATTGGTGGCATTGCTGGTTATGTGTGCAAGCTGGTTAATGGCTTAATTGGCTGGTTTCTAGTTTAAAGCTTATGGGTGGGGTTGTTTTCTGGAAAGGTGGCGTGTTTCCCTTGCAGTAGCAGCAGCAGCAGCAGCAGCAGCAGAGGCTGAAGCTCAGCGCTCGATGTTAAGCGGAATGTTCAGCTTCATGAAGAAGACCAAACGCATCAGGCACAATCCAGAATCAGAGGGCATCTACCTGTCAGATCTGAATGCAGATGAACTGGATCCAGAAGTTGCAGCTCTCTACTTTCCTACTTCTTATCGTCAGGGTGGGCGTACAACCTGTCTTGCTTCAGGTAGCTGCTGCATCTCCTCATAATAATACCTTCCCCCTGCGTGGTGTGGGAGCAGAATGGCTCATAACACACACACACACTTCTAGCAGCAGGTTTTAAGACACTGATGTTATGGGGAACAATCTCATGGTGTTTAAACTCTCTCTCTCACTCAGTTGCATTCACTCACTCACTCTCTCACCTACCCACCGGCACTGGTAACAGCGACAACAGCAAAGACAATGACAGAGGAAGATTGATGCAACAGAAATTTTGTCCATTCCGTAAATCCTCTTAATGAAGAATTGAACTTGTTTTCAAGCAAGTTTGAACAAAAACTTCATGAAATAAAGGCATAATGGGAAGCTCATGTTCATGTGCCCATCCAAATGTTTTGATATCTGAATTTACTCTGCATATTTCAGTCTGCATGAGTTTATATTTTGTGTGTAGGTACCTTGCATTTGAAGATCAAATCGAACCTGGCAAATTTCACAAAAATGGTTTATTATACAATAAATTAGTAGATGATATAAAATAAAGATCTCATGAAGGTCTACAGTATGTAATTGAAACTTTTTAAATATGGTGAGTGTTTTATGAAAGGTAAGGCTGTGTGCAGTGTAATGTCTGTAATGCAGTTATCATTGTACCTATATATTTGTATCTGCACTAAATGAACAACAGGCTGAATATGGCATGCAAAATAGCAAAGAATACAGTTACAAAATATGCATACTCCACTGGCATACAATATCTACCTTTATGTATAGGTTCTGTGGTAAGTGCTGCTTACCTGTCTCATCCTAATTTCTATATGGTAGTCACTAGCTTGTTACTCTATGTTCCATGTGAGTAATTCACTGAACTTGATAATTATTAGTAGTTGCATAACATCAGTTTTATCAATACTGTGTTGGACATTGTCTAGTCTAGGTGTGTTTGATATACACAGAGTTTTAGGGCTTGGCTGTTCTTCACATCCACAGCTGACTGGTCCTCATTATGCTATTAGATATGTTATTTGAAGATTAATTATGATAGTTCAGATCAAACCAAGAACCTTTTGAATTCTAGGCAAGGATGTGTATTGCTAGACCACTGGGGTAGCTTGGTTATAATATTAGCCTAATAGATTCTAAAGAGTTCTGACAACGGTGTGTAACACACAGAATTACTGGGATTTTTGCTTGGACTTTTCCCATCATCTGGTATTCTAGAAAATAAAAAAACGTTTCGGAAACTGTATGTGTTTCCATCCTTAGGTGAAGGGTGGGGAAGACACCTACTCAGTTGGGCTCCAAAGATTGATTGAGATTAGCTCTTTCTAAGGGGCCCTATTGAGTAGGTGTCTTCCCCCCCACCTGAGGATAGAAACAGATCCTGTTTCTGAAATGTCATGTTTTCTATTTTCTAGAATACCAGATAATGGGAAAAGTCCAAAAACCCAGTCATTCTATATATTAGCCTAGTGTTCAAAGTGTCCTGAGAAGGATTCCAGTTGTTATGACGGATCTTAAAATAATTAATCTGTTAGTATGATGATAATCACCTAAGGATGGGAAAAGATTCAAGCCCTATAACACTGTGTACTTAGAACAATGGGCAATGTCTCAAATAGTACTGATATTCCCATTATGAATTTGTTTTATGAAGTTTTTGTTCACATATGTTTGGCAGTAATTTTGTCCCTATTAAAACAGCCTGTTGTGTGCATACTATTTCTTTCATCTCAACCTTTGCACCTACCTTTTTTTACTATATTTATGTATACATATGTGAAGTACAAGCAAACCTGTGTGCCCATGTGCATACGCATATTTCAACATAACTGGGTTGTTCCATTTAATATTAGTGATCTAAAGCAAGTCTGATTCTATTTCTTTTTTAAGATTATCAATCAGTATGCTCATTATGGGAAACCAAATCTATTTCTACAGGATTTTGTATTCACTAGAATTATTTTGTAAGTTACGTGGAATATCAAAATAATTCAAGCATTGCATGCATTCATTCTGTTTCAAGTGTGATCATACAGAGCAGAAATCATTTCAAATGAGTTTTGTTGTTTGACTAAACATGAGTAAGTGTACTGGAAAAGCAGATATAAACATCTATATTTTAAATTTAATTTTTACGTATAAAGATGGATGAAGATATATTGTATAAAAGATTTTTTTTAATTATCAGCTAGTCTAGAAGATTATCTTATGGTTTATATATGCAAGTTATGGAATTAGACGTTTTACATGACAAATCTAAAATATTTGGGGCCATATACAGGGTGTCACAGGAGGAATGGACCAAACTTCGGGAGGGTGTTCCTTATGTTAAAGTATGCCGATATAACCCAAAACACCTATGTCCAAAGTTGAACGGTTACGGAGATAATGGCCCGAAAAAAGTGTGGTCTTCTTGCAGGTCCGCACGCTATACCTGTCAGCTGTGACTGTTATCTGTTTGTCCTTGAGTGTCTGATTCACACTAGCTGTAAGCTTATGCGATACGTACAGAGCCTACAGATTACGTTGCGGCGGGGTCGTGAATGGGTGGTAAATTAGTTGTGTGATGAGTTGCTGAAATGCCTCTTGTGTTTTCACATGTGGAATATTGTGATATGCATTTTGTGTGTGGATTTTGCGGTCGCAATGCACGTGCTGCTGTTGAAGAATACCAAAGGCGTTTTCCCGATCGAAGGATTCCATCTCGAAGTGTATTTACGCGAATTCACCAGACATTGCGTGATACTGGTTCTCTTGCAAGTGTTTCTGTGCACTCTGAAAGGCAGGATGTACGAATGATAGACACACGAGAGCACATTCTTGATATTGTTCAGTGAAGTCCGCGTCTGTCACTCGTAGACTCGCCTCTCGCATCGGTGTATCACATATTCAGGTGTGGCGAACTTTACATGATGAAGAGTTATTCTTACCATGATCAAATGGTACAACATCTGGAACCAGGCGACCATGCACAGCGTATGGATTTGTGCCACTGGATAAAAAGCTCATCCCGAACTGTTAAGCGTCATTTTATTCAGTGTTGAGGCGTCTTTTACCCTGGATGGTGTAAATAATTTACGAAATGTGCATACGTGGTTCCATAATAATCCACATGAGATAATGGAAATGAAATTCCAAAAGAGATTGTCCGTGGATGTACGTACGTTTACAGTTAGGTGGTCGGGTTTTAGCGCAGCCATATTACATCATCGCTCACCAGTCATGTGTCATGTGTAGTGTTTGGAAACCCTAAGGACAATTATGACATGGCGAGCGAGTATTTCTTACTTCAATTTTATGGCTTCACGTCACTCACAAGTTAGTTTGATGTTACATACATTATTAACATTACAGAATCCACATATTCCTGCCAGTTTTAATATGTATTTTGTAGTCAGCAAGTGTGTAACACCGGTCAAAGTTTGACACTTCTCTGGCCATTATCTCCGTAACCGTTCAACTTTGGACATAGGTGTTTTGGGTTATATCGGCATACTTTAACATAAGGAACACCCTACCGAAGTTTGGTTCATTCCTCCTGGGACACCCTGTATATGTATTAGGCAGCCATTAACAGATTGTCTTCAGAATTTGCATGTTTTATGTTGTGGATGCTTGTCTGTATAGAATTCTGTGGCTTGTTATCTGTGTTTTTCTCCAGTAAGTTATGCAAATTTTCACTGTAACCAGCTTCCATCTAACATTTTCATTTGCATGAACTTTTTTATTTAAAGATCCCAGCAGGAAAATATGTCATTATAAACAAATGTTTGTATTGCATGGTTTGTAACCAACAGCTTGGAGTTTAGTGGAACTAGTGAATATATGACAGAACCTTGTGGTGTGGTGATTAGCAAGGAGCTTGGCTGCCCTCAGTTTAATTTAACCCAAAGGGTTACTATACTGGTAGACATTTGTTTTTTTTTTTTTTTTCCCCCCCCTCTTCTCAATCTATGCATGAAGATGCTTGGATGATGTGAGGAAAGGGCTATAGGTATGCTGGATTTGAGGTTCTCACAGTGGTGATTGTGAAGAGCATTATTTTTCTGGAATGTACAGCTGTGTGATCAAGTAGACATTCACAGTTCTTCAGAGAAATGTACTGCCTTCATTTTTAGGGTCAGAGGGTAAGTCAAGCAAAAAACAGTCAGAAGTTGGTGGCAAGTAGAGCACTCTCCTGTGAACTTCTGCTGGTCTACACAGTGTTACACTCCAAAAGACAGTACTCTTCAAGTTATGTGTACTTTCATCTACATCCTTTCCAGTTTCTCATTTACAGATTTCCCATGTGATCTGTGCAGTTGAAAATGAATTATCAAATATTTTGGTAACTGGAATTTTCCAAAGTTACAAGTATCTTGCACTTTTTTTTCATACCTTGGATTACAGCCTGATTAAAGCCTTGACCCCCATCATAGAGGTTATCTTCACTATTGTCCCATTATTTGGGCAGAATAGAAATTGTGCCCACTGGCTATTTAGTAGAAAGTGAATCATCACCTTTGCCATATTGTCATTGGCCAGAATATTGAAAGAGCATTCGATTTATAGGCTGCAAACACAGCACACACTTCAATAAGCAGAAAGCAGAAATTGTGCATTATGTGCAGTCAGCTTTCGATGGGTATGAAAAATAATTTGATTAGATCTAAAAGTTTGTGATGATGGTATATCAATACAGTTATTGTGTTTGTGAATATTATCCATTGTCATGTGTTTATTTAAAAAACACATGGATATAGATACTAGGCCTCATGTGGGTGGAGTTTTTATGCTTTTTTATGTTTGTCTTAACTCTTGCAGATGGTTTATGCTGTGCTTGGTTTATATATCCTATCTTGTATTGATGCTGATGTCCAGCAATAGAGACTAGCTCTGTTGATTGGGCCAATCTGAGTAGGTTCCACCTGTAGACAGAGACAGAATCCAGTCTGTGAAACATGTATTTAAATAAAAACAGGATGCTGTATAATGTCCAAAAACACAGTAATTGTAAATATGTTTTGGCTTGTGCTATGTAATAGGCCACTCTTGTGATGCATGCATAGGATTAGAAGCTGTAAAAACATGATATCTTTTTGTCACTAAGCAACCTTTCATATATTTCGTTCATCATATTGTACTGTCCCAACTTTGTGTCATTAAGGGTTAATGTAAAACCAAGTATAATCATATGGTTTTCCTATACAACCAGTCTCATTTCTTGACCCACTAATTGTCACCTGCAAGGAAGGCTTTGCACCATGTAGTGAGTTCATTCAGTTTACTATGTCATTTTACCTGTTAAATGAGGCATGATTTAATACTTCATATGACTAGATAGCCACGATAGTAGTTCAGGCAGAGTCAGGGTTTATGAACATGTTTAAACTTAAAATACCCTGAATACAGGGTTTGTACATTTCAGACAAAGAGTAGCCATATGTGCGGTGTATGAAAGTATTGGTTGGCAGCCAGACTTAACTTAACTTTTCTTTCATTAGGTGATGCAAGAGACGAAGATGCAGAATCTGGGAATGGAACTTCACTTCCACAGTCACCACACAGTGTGGAGGGGGCTATTGGTGGGCCAAAATCCTCAGATAGTGATTTTGAGGAACCAAAACATTCCGTTTTTGAAAAAAAGTATGCATTATTAAGATGATAGTTGAAAGATTATATTATTTTGTGGATGCTTTCATATTTTTCTTCTCTGTTTTTTTCATCAACGTGGCATAATCGCAAGCTGAATTACAGTATAAGCTGTCATGTGTAGGATGTTCGGAGACTGGCCCTGAAAGAACAAAATTATAATCAAACAGGTTATTTTTAAAAGTGAATATATCTGCATTTTAGCTGTTGCACACATTGTTAGCCTAACCAATTCATTTGCATTATCTGTTACATATCTGAATTTCACTACCTATTGCAAGAGCCTGGAGTTCTGTAGTATATAAGACTCTTGCGATAATGTGGCTATGTGTGGGTCATATGGTGTGTGGTTATGTGTAGGTCGTATGGTGAGATCTCAATGTCTCTGTGTGGAGGCCTGACATCTTCTGACAGGAACATCTCAAACCCCACAGAGGACAGTTTTCTTCAGGGTCTTGTAACCTACAATGACCTGATCCAGAACCCCAAGTTGATTGAGAATCCAGATCTTGTGGTGAGACTTAACGGAAACTACTACAGCTGGAGAGCAGCTTGCCCTCTCATCATGTCATTGGTTGTTTATCATAGACCTCTGCCACAGGTACATTTAAATGTTATTTATATATAAGTTGTTTCAACTAAATGCCGGATGTCAATTCTCGCAGACACAACCATGTAAAACTAACAACAAATGTTTATTGCTCTTAGAATGGGTATTACAGATGAGTGGGGAGCTCATTTGAATGATACTGGCAGACTCCTTTCATACCAGTCTAGCCTGAGCTAGTGATGACAGTGCTATTGTCAGCCCTGTAAAGGCCCATTTGTCTGAAGCCCAGTGAAACTCTCACAGTAGCAGCGAGGCTCTTATCACAATGGGCTAGCCAGTGGTAGTGTGAAGCCCTCATTGCAGTGAACTAGCCAGCGTGGCGTGCTTCCTTGTAGCAACACGATGATTGCAAGCTGGCAGGATACCAGGCGAGGCTATGGCTGTAGCGGTGAGACTGCTGGTTGTCACTGGCAGAGGCAGGTGCTGTGCTGGTACCAGTAGAGTCGCAGCTGCGGTGATTTCTGGATGCACGCATAGCCGTGACTGATGCTAGCATGTCAGACATCTGCATCATTGTACTTTTTCTGCTAGGTGATGCGCTAACCAATGGGTGTTGGAGCTGCTATGGTGATTGCTGATTGTGTAGTGCTTGTGTGGCTGTACAGGCAGCCAGGTTGCAAGCTGCAGTATATAAATATCGTCTGTTCTTGCTGCGCTGTGGGAGTTGTCTGTTTGACTGTGGCAGGTTCCCACATAAAGTATTTCTGAGAAACTCAGTAAAATATGATTTGTGCCTCAGATGAAGTAGGAGTCATATTGTATCATCATGAACCAAAGTTGAATTTGAGTGATGCTTTTAGTATAAATGTCTGATATAAACTTTCACCACATTCCATTCATAATTTTTGGTGATGACACATGCGCATGACCATATAATAATGTATGCAGTGTGATGACTTTGCAACAATAGATTTGTATTGGCAGTAAATGAACTTGAAGAACAGTGAGGTGTGCATACTAGCAAAGAATACATTTGGAAAGTGTGTGTACTCCAGAAGAGAATGCTTCTCTTGCTGTATCTCTGGAGTTATGATTGTTATGTTGCAGGAAGTAGTAGATGCCTTTGTGACAGAATACATGCCAGTAGAGGATAAGGGTCAGAAGAAACCTAAAAATCAGCAGGAAACCAAAGGTTACTCATCCTGGTTCTACTGGCGTCGCACTTCTGCACCCAAGAAGATCTCCAGTAACCTCAGTACCAGTGATATATCATCACCAGAGTCTGAGAAATTGTCTGATGTCAAAGAGGTACATATGTGGTTAAAAATGATACATTGGAAAGTTAGGGCTCATCTTGAAAAAAAAAAATTATCTACTTTAAAACAAATGCCATATTCATCCAGCTGTCTAAATCACATGGGATACCATGTGGAGGTAAGAGAAGCTCTTTGCCATGTAGATATTGAGTAAATTGGCTTGTGTGGTAATGTTTCTGACCCATATTTGATTTGGGAGGTGCCCAGTTTGAATCTCAGCAGGAACGCTGATTATGGGATATCCTACGATTATTTCATTGTTTCCCCCCCCCCACTCCATCCAGGAAAATATCTAGTACCATGAAATATATGATTACTGCTTTTTTTCCACATCCCTCCAGTACTAAGTTACATACAATGTACTTAAGTATTCCATATCCATTAAATCGGTATTTGTATCTTTGCTTGGTAGGTTGACTTGCACAGGTGCTGAAGGTCATCTTCACCCTGTAAGCATGTATTATTGTGGTCTCACTTTTATCTTGGCATTTGAAACTAATATTATAATTAAACTCTATTGTTTGCATACAATAACAATATAGTTTGTGTAACAAGTGAAATGTCTTTCCATTCAGTCCAATGGCCATTATACTAATATTACTGTATGTCTGTGTTTTAATAACATCAGCAGTAGTTGTATATGGAGTGTTGGGATTTGGATTGACTGATTCCTGGAAGAGTATGATTCATTTATATATTCTACATCAGTGTTTTAAATGAAACGTCTAGTAAAGTCCGTATAGGTAAACATTTATGTGATAATTTTCCAGTCCAAAATGGTCTAAAACAAGGAGATGATTTATTGCGACTGCTTTTCAGCTATGCTTTAGAATATGCCATTAGAAAGGTCCAGGAAAACGAGGTGGGACTGAAATTAAATGGGACACATCAGCTCTTCGCCTGTGCTGATGATGTGAATCTTCTGGGTAATAATATAGATACCATAAAGAGAAACACTTGCTCTCTAGTTGAGGTTGGTCAAGAAATGAACACAGAGAAAACTAAGTATATGTTGCTGTCTCATCACCAGAATGCAAGGAAAAATTATGACATAAGATAGTTGACAGATGCTTTGAAAATGTGGCACACTTCAGATATTTGGGGAAGACTATAACAAATCAAATTTGATTCAAGAGGAAATTAAGAGGAGATTTAACTCGGTTAATGCTTGCTACCATTCAGTCCAGAACCTTTTGTCTTCCCATCTGCTGTCTGTAAACATATAAACTAGAATATACAAAACTATAATTTTACCTGTGGTTCTGTATGGGTGCAAAGCTTGGTCTCTGACATTAAGGGAACGACATAGACTGAGGGTGTTTGAGAACAGGGTGCTGAGGAGAATATTTTGACTGAACAGAGATGAAGTGATGGGAGGTTGGAGAAAATTGCATAATGACAAGCTTCATAACTTGTACTCTTCTCCAAGTATAATTAGAATGATCAAGTCAGGAAGGATGATATGGGCAGGTCATGTAGCATGAGTGGGGGAGAAGAGGAATGCATGCAGGATATTGGTGGAAAGTCAGAAGGATAGAGACCACTAGGAAGACAAGGACATGGGTGGGTGGATAATATTAAAGTAGAACTTAAGAGAGATGGGATGGGGTGGTATGGACTATATTGATCTGGCTCAGGATGGGGACTAGTGGAGGGCTCTTGTGAACATGGTAATGAACCTTTGAGTTCCATAAAATGTGGGGGAGTTCTTGAGTAGCTGCACAACTGATGATTTCTCAAGAAGGGTTAAGCTTTATGAGAGTAGTCAGTCACAACATCAGTGTTTAAATCACCAGTGCAAAATAGTTCATTCAGAAGCAGAGGGGGTGAAACTGATAAACCTGAGGCGGACCAATTCACACAGAAACTGCGGTTTGTCATTAGTGCAGGATTACAAAGTGTATGTTTTATGTGTTATTTCTGGTACAAAGATAAAATTAACACTGTCTAATGTGACTATTTAAGTTTTATCATTTGAAGATAGTGTTATTTTTATCTTTGTAATTCTTAGTGTGACGGACCAGAATGAAACAAATCAAATTACTTCTGGTACTTTATGTTGTTTACTTAATTTTGGCATATCTGATTTAGAAAGAACTAAAAGATAACAATAAGAATAATCACAGTAAATTTTCTTATGTATATGTCAGAGACTGTGTAGCGACATTCATATTTGATAACTGAGAAAAGAAGGCACACGTAAAAGTGTTTCACTTGCCCAGATTACCAGACAGTGTTTCTTTATGATGATTCTCTGAAGTGAAAATAATATTTATAACTCTACTACTAAACAGAAGGGAACATATTACTTAATATTAATATACTGTGGCATACAGACCCATTTCTGGGCATAGATCTTGAAACGGACAATGAGTACTTCCGTAGCTATGCAGTAGGCAGATAAACAAACACCTGTTTCTGAGTAAGAGTCAGTAAACATGTTGTCCTGGAAATGATATCCAGTCTATTGCTAGGCGGCTGCTCATGAAGCCAATAGAAGAACTGCTGGATGCAGAGTTTTGTGTTTGGTCTGTCCCAAGGTTATATATGAGGACACCATCTGAGTTGTCAAAGAGTTATCAGCAGTTCAGTTGAGTGAGGTGATGTGAAATAGCTGGTTGGTGAGTGAGAGAGCTCAGTTATCAGGTGGAAGTCAGCCTGCGAAGAGAAGACTGGATGTTGGTGTGAAATTGTCGCCAGCCTGAATCCAGTTACTTGAGTTGTCAGTTGACAAGAGTTCTGCACGGGTGGCTGTGACAAGAGGCCCTGAGTGCGGGAAGCTTAAGAATCTCCCTCAATAGAAGCCATTGCCAGGAAACAGCTAGTGGAGACTGTAATAGACTGAGGACACTAGTCTGTGTGTGTCAGTGATCTGTGTAGGAGTGGTCAGTGAATGCATTCACCAATCCCATACCCTGTCTATAGTCATAATTCCTAAATCATGACAGTACTAGTAAATGTGAATGCTATATGTTTATTTTGCATTAAAACCTTGTTGTGAAGTTAATATGTAACATGTTTATCAGGTGGAGACACTGAAGTGTCATGATGGGGATATATCTGGGCTGGAAAGTGACAAGAAAGATGAAGTTCCTAAGGAGGTGTCCATAACTACTCTAGACCATTCGGATATCAAGTTTGATACGATGGACCATTCAGATGACAAGTTCAGTACCATAGACTATTCGGGTGATGGGTTCAGTACACTTGACGTAACAGGATTCTCTACTCAGAGGAAGTTCCATGATACTCCTGTGCACTTAGATAGGCAAAAAGAGTGAGTACCTGTTTTATTTAAAATAAAGTAAAAAGTCTACACCAGTGGAGTACACATCTTTTCCAAATGCAGTCTTTGCATAACTTGTTGGCCTAATCACAGTATACATAACACACTGATAAATTGCAGAAATAATTTTTTTGTGTTCCAAAAAAAATATACACACACACACACACACACACACCTGTATATACAGGGTGTCCCAGGTGTTTGGTGCCGTATTTCAGGAGCGTACTGAGGGTTCCCCAAAGAACAACTTTGAAATAGGAACCCATTTCCGCAAACATAAAATAGCAGCACTATGGCGGCATTTAATATCATTTTGTTTAAACTTGGTGCCTCAATGTCGAAGAGCATGCACGGGCATATTACCCCTTCCAAACTCTTAAGACACCTGCTAGAGTAGATGTTGGAATTGGCGCCCTCCATTTTCAATGCATGCGTTACATTGACGAAAGAAACTTTGGCGCACCCTTTCAAATATTCCAGGTGTCTCACGGATCACGTCACATGCAACAAGTATTCTGGCCAATAATTTGAATTCATTATCCACAGGCATATCGTAGATCAGGCTTTTCACATGGTCCCAGACGAAATAGTCCAGAGGTGTCAAGTCTGGGGATTGGGGTGGCCAAGGTACTAGGCCTCCTCTTCCTGTCTAGCGACCATGAAAAGCAGCATCCAGGTAGTCTCATGATACAATACTGAAGTGTGCCGGCGCTCTGTCATGCTGTATTCACATTTGCCTCCACACAATCGGTGGCACGTCTTCTAGCAAAGTCGGAAGGATATGTTCCAGGAACACCTTGTAAAAGGGCCCATTGAGTCGCAGTGGTAGGAGGAAAGACCCAATCAAGTGATCACAAATGATGCCTGCCCAGACATTGACAGAAAATTGTACATGGTGGTAACCAATTACAGTAACGTTGGGGTTTTCATCAGCCCAAACGTGGCTGTTTTGTCAGTTGAACCAGCCATCCCTTGTAAACTGCGTTTTGTCTGTGAATAACACGTGTTGAAGCAAGTTTGGCTGATGTAAACACTGGTTCAGTGTTCATTGACAAAATTGAACTCGTGGTACAAAGTGAGCTGGACCTATGTTGTGTACTCGCATTGGATGATATGGGTAAAGTTGTTGGTTGTGCAGGATCCTCCAACATTTGATTTTGATGTCCCCACAATCTTGGCAGTGGCATGAGTGCTGGTGGATGGCTGTGCCTCTATGCAATGCAGTTCGACATTGAGGCGCCAAGTCTAAACGAAATGATTTTAAATGCCGCCCTAGCGCTGCTATTTTACGTTTGCGGACATGGGTTCCTATTTCAAAGTTCTATAGGGAACCCTCAGTACTCTCCTGAAGTATGGCACCAAACTCCTGGGACATCTTGTATATGTTTTTGGAGGGCCATCCAATAAGTCAGGTAGTTAGTCACTGGCTTCTCACTATGGTTGCCTGGATTGTAGCCCAGGTCAGGTCATGTGGGATTTGTGATGGACAAAGTGGCACTGTGGCAGGTTTTCTCCAAGTACTTCTGTTTTCCTGCCAATCTTAATTCTACCAGTTGCTCCACAATCACCATCATCATTGGCTGGTACAGTAGGCCATTAGTGGCTGTAGTACCAAGTGGGCTGTCTCACACCAGTAGTAGTAGTAGTAGTAACAACAATAAGTTTGTTTTGTTTTTGTAATAATAATAATATCTTAATTTCGTGCATCCTGCTGTGCTACAATATACAACTCTTTAATGAACCGTCACAACACAGCAAATAGTAAAACATCAAAGTCAGCGTTCAGCTGTGGCTTTGCAACATGTTTCGGCCACTAACGGCCATCATCAGGCAAATACATATCAACAAAAATCTACCATTTAACTGCAATCATAAAATGGATATAACACTATTTATCATACAAATTTAAAAATGCATGTGTAAAAGATACAAAAGTTCAGATTATATAAAAATTAAAAATTGAAAGTATTATGTAACAAGATACATATTAATGATGTTTTCAAAACATCAACTCAGTCGTTGGATTTACTTTGTGTGCGTTTCCATAGACAATTTGGAAATTCGATATTACTTTATATAGAAGATTTTAAGAGAGGCCCATGGTGTTGCAATTAATAAATTGTGTAATGGTGACTCGTCTTACGAAGACTTGTCCGTATTGCATGGAAAGCAAACGACAAATTTTAATTTTTAATTTTTATATATTCTGAACTTTTGTATCTTTTACATAAGCATTTTTAAATGTGTACAGTTAATAGTGTTATATCCATTTTATGATTGCAGTTAAGTGGTAGATTTTTGTTGATATGTATTTGCCTGATGATGGCCGTTAGTGACCGAAACATGTTGCAAAGCCACAGCTGAACGCTGACTTTGATGTTTTACTATTTGCTGTGTTGTGACGGTTCATTAAAGAGTTGAATAATAATATAATAATAATAATAATAGTAATAATAATAAAATGTTGCACCTACAGGGTAAAGGAGGAAGGATACAGTGGATCAAACTCATCAGATGACTCAGACAGTGTCAGGACCAAATCACAGAGTGTGAAGGTGCCAGTACAGAGACGCAGCTACTATGAGCATACAGAGAAATATCGTAAAACGTTGCGACTCTCATCTGATCAGATTGTGAGTATGCAGATGGATAAAAGCAAATAATACCGATAAATATTTTGCATCTGTGCAATTGGCTATCCTGCAGCTCACCTTGTTATGATCACTGAAAACCATTCTATGCAGATTCTGAGAATATGAGTTCTATGATAAGGCTTGCATAAATAGAGACTTAAGAGAGAAAGCTAGGAGAAGCAGCAGTGTGATAAGGGTAACTTGTGGTGACCTGTGCTTATACCATTAATAATTTCCTCAAGAGCTTGAAATTTAACCATTATATGTTGTTCATTTTTCATTTACATTCTTACTGGAGTAGGCTGTATAAGATTATGATACACTGTTTCTATACAGTATTTTGAAATATAGAAATTAATGCTTGAAACTTATGAATTAAAGTTTGATGGCAGTACCTGACAGTAGTAAGTACTTATTAGATTCTTTTGAGAAAATTATATTGTGGTGTCATTAACATTTTGTGGCATTAACGTTACTTTTAGACAGTAGGTTCAGACATGCCTCCTAATGAGGTGAAAACATATTTTTTTTCTTGTACATAACACTAGAAAGTTACTTTGCATTGACATGTTAGGACATATTGACATAAACAGAAAAGTGTGTATTTAAGGATAACTCAGGACTTTCAGTCTTTTGATATGAAAGGCAAGCACGAATAATTAACAGACTGGCTAACTAATTAAATCTGTAGTGTAGAGTCATTCTTCAGAAACTCATCTGGGAGAGAAATTTCTCACCTTTCATGGAACCAAAAGTTTCATTAATGTGTTCACAAGATCCCACCACTGGACCCTGTCTTATGTCATTTGAGAATAACAGTGCTAATGTGAGTGTAGCAAAACTGTTTGTTTATATACGATTTTAAAACAAAGTAATGTGGAACTGCCATTTATTTTTCCATGATATATAGTTTTCCCTCTTTTAAGGTTCAACTTTAGTTATACCGGTTCAATAATGTGAGTGCTGAATTTCTTCCATTTCAGATTTTTCAGACTTCAGTGTTTAAATCCACTGCTGCCCAAAGAAACCTTGAATGGAGGTTTTGCAGTGAATACTGTCAGTGCTAGATTTGTCTTGCATCCATATGGCCTTATGCTGAGCATTTGTTTGCTCTTCAGTATTTTAGTACTTGGCTGTGATCCAATCTTCATATGACTTCTTGCTCATAATCTGATATGTGCAGCCTAGTATGCACAAGCCTAGTATCTGAAGATTGTTTGGCAAGATTGCAACCTTTGCCACTAATCTCTTAAATTGAAATAAATAAAGTATAAACCGGACATTTTAAAGCAGGAGTAGATCAGGATATTAAACGTGCTTCGGACATTGGACAGTATCCGATATAATTATGAAATGTATCTGTCAGACTAGTGTCTTGTTGATGAAATGCATTGTAAGAAGCACAGGAAGGATTGGAAGGGTGTTAAGTAGAAAGAAAGAGTTGCTATAAAATTTTTCTGCAACAGGCTAGCCTGAACTTGAAGGAAGGTGCCAATGAAGTGGTATTCAGTGTAACGACAGCATATCAGGGTACTACAAGATGCAAGTGCCGTATATACAGGTGGCGCTATGATGATAAGATTGTCATTTCTGACATTGATGGCACTATTACCAGGTAAGCTGTACTAGAAGTATTCTTAAAAATATGAATTGACTAAATAGTTAATAGTGAGAGATGTGACAAGGCTGGACTGAGAATGGAAAGCTAAGTGTACTTTCCAACATAACAACAATAATAATAATAATTGCAATTAATAATAATGTGATGTGGATGGCGCAACAGGAAGTGGGGGTCACGTGAACTCTGCGTCTCACGAGTGATGTCACCTACCCCCACTCCTTCCATCAGTACGCAACGGTCGGTAAACATCCCCTCCCCCACGGTGTTTCTTCATGCCGTGCCAAGTAGAGCCGAAGTGAGCCAAGCCGAGCCGAAGCACGCTGGTTACTACACAGCAGTAAACAACTCTTGACAGTATTGCCCAGCAACACCTGTAAACAAGGCGACTAGGCAACAGGGAAGCGAGGTGCTTTCTGTTGTTTGGCTGAGGGTTTATAAGAGAACTACACTGCCTAAGGAGTCAGTTGAAATATAGCAGCAGTTGCGGGAAGAAGACCCGAACACATGGTTGGAAGATCTTATGTGATAGTGTGCGATAACTGAGAAGTCAGCAAGTGAAGACTTATTGTGTGACTTCAAGACTTTGTGTACTGTAGTACAGTTATATTGGGAGTGTGTAATTAAGAGAGACTTTTATAGCTCCCGTTTTATAAATATATGAAGACTACTGAATAGATTATTGTGTAGGGTTGTAAAGTGTGAAAACCCATAATAGTGTTATAAGTATTTGTAGTTACGACTTGTAGGTTGTTAAATAATCCAATTAACAATCCGAATGGCGTCTTCAGTAGCAAAACATGTTACAATAATAATAATAACAACTTAACAACTTAACAACAACAACAACAACAATAATAATAATAATAATAATAATAATAATAATAATAATAATAATAATACTCAGTAAGACAAAACGGATACTGCCATATCAACATTTGTTTATTTGTGCAGTTCTTATTGTGACATGTTTCAACCTTTCTTCTTAGGTCATCCTCAGGCAACACAACCAGTAGTCCATGAACTGTGTCAGAACATTAAATATGGATCCATATTTTTATAGAGATCAAATTAAAATTTCTAATTTATACAATTATAGTTTCAAGTTGCAATTAGAAAGATTAAAAACTTTACACCTATTAAAAATATTATAAGATTTTGAAAACAGGTTATGTGGCAGCTAATTATTTGTCTGCTCTATTTCGTTGAGATTGACGTGGTTGAAATGCTAGTGATGGGGGACTTGCTGTTGCTGGAGTCCTTCTCAATATTTTAAATCAACAAGAAGAGTGTAAATCGAACACCACTAGAGGCACTAAATTTCCCTGTTGTTATAGTGACTTATTCAACCTTCACCATTCAGTTGTCTTTCATCACTAATGGTGGCAATATAGCTTCTTCACCTATCACATGTGCCTAAGAAGAGCTGTGAGTAGAGGTTTAGTTTCTTCTGTGGGCTGAAAAGGTGTAAGAGGTGCAGAAATTTATTGAAGACTATTAGCACAGTGCAGTTACAGTGTGCTACAGTGAAGTCCATACAGATGGATTGACATGTTCAAAAATGGCTGAACAGATGAAGAATGATCAGGTTATCCATATAGATTGACTGCAGAGGGGAACATTGGACAAGTCATCACATAAATTTGTGGCAATAGGAGGGTTGGTACTGATGTTGCTGCCTGTGAAGTGATCCACCACAGACTTCCAGTTCCTTAAAGTGTGCAAGTGAGTTCCAGCACATCTTATAGAACAGCATAGCCATAACCACTTGCACATTTGTAAGTGCTATCTGAACCAGTATCATGAGGAAGGTGACACATTTTTGACTACACTGTCACTGGTGACAGAACATGAAATCACTGTGAGCCAAACCACCAGAGTATAGAATGGGAACATCCAGTATTCCCTACCAGAAAGTTCATATCTCTGCCAGCAGTGCTTACACTGTCGAAGGATTTGCAGGAGCCAGTCCTGTAACCTTATCAGGAAAAGGGTTTGATGATAAGTGGCACTTTATAGTGAGGCACTGTGTGACAAGCTGAAGCTGGTGATTTGGAGTAAATGTAGAGGGCAGCTGTTAAAAGGTGTTGTGTGACATTGCCTATCCTCATACTGCTGCCCACACTTCTGAAACATTCCAGTAGCTGTGCTCTGAGGTTTTAGAACATCCACCATATAGCCCTGACCATGCTTCATTTGAGTTTGATGTGTCTGGAACCCTCAGAGATGTTTTAAGAAACCGCCATTTTTCCAGTGACCATGAGTTGAAGGAGGAAATGCATACATGGCTTGTTGGCTGGAAACAATTTTTTGAGACCTATATAAACTTGTGCAGTGCTGTACCCAAATATATAATTGCCCCCCATGTGTTCCACCTTCTACCAAATTTGTGGAAGGCGTCATACACCATCAGCACATTCACTTCTGTTGATGTCCAGCAGTGACTGCCCTACAGCATGAAAAATCTCCTCTTTTGGTTCTAACGTGTCCCTCGCAGTGGTTCTTTCATTTTGGCAAAGAGATCATAATCGCATGGACTCATATTGAGTGAGGTGGATGTTGCACTATCTCCCATCGCCAGGAGCGAAGGAGATCCTTGAGAGCATCAGCAGTATGAGCCCTTGCATTGTTATGAAGGATGATGGGATTCATTGCCAACAAGTGTTGTCGCTTTCTCCTGAGTGCTGGACGAAGATTATTATGCAGCATTTACTGTCTGTTGTTGAGGTACAGTGTGGTGCAGTATCACTCCATCAGTGTCATACCACAATGAACATCACCTTCACATTACTCTGTGTAGGGCGCACTTTCTTTGGATGAGGAGAGCCAGGACACTTCCATTCATTTGATTGTCGCTTCAAGTGCGGTTCATATGAGTGAGTCCAAGTTTCATCCAGAGTGACAAACTTTCCAAGGAGGTTGTCACCTTCCTTCTGGTACCGGTTCAACAAGTCCTGTGCAATTGCATAACTTTGCCATTGTTGCACCTTGGACATTGTATGGGGTACCGAACATGCTGCAATTTTGCGGTGTCCAAGAATATCGTGCAGCATGTGGAGCATGGTTTTATGACATACGCCTACCTCAGCAGCTAACTCCCACGCAGCCCATCAACGATCGACATCCAGCAAAGAAGCTGAATTGTGTGGTTGTCAGCATGGGGTCGTCCTGAACGACGGCTATCCTGAATGGCATCCCTCCCTTCACAGAACAATTTCACCCATTGTGCCACTGTGTGATATGGCAAAGCAGCATCACCATGTGCTTCTCGCAGTCCCTGATAACAGTTTTGTGCACTATGACCTTGTGCAACTTCAGTTTTTATCCAGGAGCGTTTTTCTTGTTTCGTAAACATGTTGTTAGGGTGCTTGAACCTGACTCCTGCACTTCAAGATGATGCCCAATGCAACTCAGTGAAACACAACCAGAGCCACTCACTGCACTACTTCAACTGAACTTCTGCTATCAGCTACAGATGGCGCTAGTACCACCTGACGCACATCTTTCATGTTACAGCAGTGTTGCCACTACTTTTTATCCAACCCTTGTATATGTCCTGTAAAAGTAAGTAGGTAAAGTAAAGGTATCCCTGTAACAGGCTGTGGAGGCCCATAGGGTTGTGAGATGTTGAGGTTCCCACATTTTCTAGGCAATTGGCTCATAGATGGCGGTAAGGTTGTCAGCCTTACAAGCCGGCCGCCCTTTACCCCCAAGGATATTCCAAGAATATTCCTGGTATTCATTTCTGTTAGAGGCTGACTCAGCCCCAGGGCCATAGTGCGGCTGGAAGGATTAGGCAAATTGAAAAGAAATCCAATGACCTCATCGGGATTCGATCCCTTGACCTTCCAGCTTATAGCCTCAACCAACTATGCTACCGCATGCCCCCATATATGTCCTGTGGATCTGTATATAAATTCTTATGTGAAGTACTAAATCTGTTAAACCAATTTTTATGAAATCTTAGGTGGTTCAACAAATTTATTCAGGGATCTTTAATAAAAATTTGATCAGGATCAGTCCAGTGGTTCTTTTGCTGTGAGGTGAGAGAATAGAAATTTTTTTTCTTTGATATGACAGAAGCATAATGGGCATAAAATATTAAAATTTAGAGAAAAAATTAACTAAAGATTTTATAGTGCTACTACAGGTACGTCAAAATTAACGTGTGTAAAATAATCTACATCCAGACAGATATCAACGAAGTAGATGTTGATAATAACAAGAAAAGTGTTTTAAATGTTAAATTTTGGGCTGAGTGCAGTGTGACAGCGACGTGAGTGTTATACACCTGATGATGGCCGTCTGAGGCTGAAACATGTAGTGTAGGTGAACAAGATCAAGGACACATAATATATTGTTTGCACTTTGGACGGAATTTGTATCATTATATCATTTATCATATGGAGTGCAACAGGATGCTTAAATATAATATTATAAAATATTTTTATTTCCTCTGTGGCTTTTGTTCAAGATATTTTTTTACTGTAATAAATATTTAGCAACAAGTAACACAGGTAGGTCTTTATGTGAAGCATCTGTTGTTGTCCACATTTACCCAGTACTGGAATATGTTAAGAAACTACAGAAAAACTCACAAGTATCGAAATTTATGGGAATCCGGTCATCGGTTCTCCATTTGTTACATGCTGACCGACAGCTGATACACTCTCACATTTTTTTGATTGGGAAATAGCAAAAATAGTTTCCAATATATATGGCATTTCCTGTTTGATAATTACTCCAGAAGCTAAATTACTGAAAGAAGGATGTAGAAAAAACATACTAATTTTAGTGAATTTTTGTAGGTCTGATGTCTTGGGTCACATCTTGCCAATTGTGGGCAAGGATTGGGCCCAGAATGGAGTTGCTCAGCTGTTCACAAAAATCAAGAACAATGGCTACAAACTTCTTTACCTTTCTGCCCGGGCAATTGGTAAGCTAGCTGATAGTCTTTCATAGATGTGTGGCCCATGACTGTTTGATCATGTTTGTTGTTTAAATATAATTATTCTGATTTGTTCCCTTTCAAACTGCCAACATGATGCCAGTGGTGGAGTGGTTGTGTTAACAGGGTTAGCAAGGCTAACATTATATGTTAGTTAGTTAGTTATTGGAGAAGGTGGGTTTCCCCATGCACTTAGACCAGTAAACATTATATGTTACTTTTGTGGTTCAGTGGCACTCCATATATTGGCAGAACTAGTGAGATGATGCATTGTCTGCCACTTCCAGTCAACCCATCATAGGTGTTGTTAACCAGTTCTTTGAGGCTTATGCTAGCCATTTGTTAGTGCAGATGCCATTAGAGAGACATATATAGTACATGCTTCAGGAGAGGAGGGTTTGCATGACGTTAAGAGGAATCAAGTTAGCCAAATGAGAAATGTCAACACATCACCTGCTTGCATACTCATCATATTGTCTGCTCAAACTTTTTAATTCTTCAGATATGAGTGTGGCATTAATAGACGTCAGAAAGTATCAGTTTTGTTATTAATGGTTCCAACAACCAGTGCATCTATTGAGTGATCATATTCTACTTTGAAGAGGGTCCATACTTAACCTATTTCACAAGCAGACTCAAGACTGACTCACTAAGCTATCATTAATCACATTTAGGAGACAATTTTTCACGACTTATTTCAAACTTATTTGGCTCTGTGATAGATATTTTCAATGAAAAAATCATTGCATGAAACTCAAGTATAAGATGTGATTAAAAGAGGCAAACTTAGTAAGCTGGTAAGCATCTTGTCTTGATATACATTTCCGTCCTCTTTTATTCCATAACTGTATGTATTTTTAGCAGAAAATTTCCTTGGTGTCTTGTGTGATGTATGAGTATGATGCTAGCATTTTCACACCCACCCTCTGCCATGAGATTTGTCTATCACTGTTGAAAAAATCTTGCTCTGCCACTGCAAGATGCTCTTATTGTGCCAGAAATGCAAGATTCCATATGAGTGCAGTAATTCTCAAATACTAACAGCATCACTTGCTGTCTTTGCTGCATACTTAACGATATTACTTATTTTATTTTGATCTAGTAAATTACCTGCATTTATTGAAGACATTTTGAACCTTCCAGGAGATTTTATCTTCATTTAGTGTGTCTGGTTGAAACAACGGTTAATGTTCATATTTTTTTTATTGCTAGTGGGGTGGGACTAAGTCCCTTGTACTGCGGCCACTTCTGGCCTATTGTACCAGCCAAAGATGATAGGTGAGGATGATTTTGGAGCAATTGGTGGATTGAAGATTGGCAGGGGAAACCGAAGTACTCGGAGAAAACCTGCCCCAGCACCACTTTGTCCACCACAAATCCCACTTGACCAGACCCGGGATTGAACCCGGGCCGCCGTGGTGGGAAGCCAGCAACTAACTGCTTGAGCTGTGGCTCGGCCTAATGTTCATATTTACTGTCTTTTGGAAATCGTTCCTGCAGCACCACTGTCAATTTCCTGTGTCTGTAATTATTTTAGAAATTAATTTGATGTAATTTATTGTGTAATTGTATTTATTTCCATAGAAACGGTTTCTTTCAGTGTTGATTTCACATGTTGCTAATTGTTTTTGAAACTTATATGCTGTTATTGATTATGTAATTGTGTTTATTTGCTTAGAAACAGTTTCTGTTGCTGCTTACATGAAGGCAGTATTGTATCATATACAGTAGTTCTTATAAGAAGATCCATATTTTCCCAAGGTAATTTTTTGTAACCCCCATTCAGTGATAACTTCAATTTAGCTTGAGAAACCATTATCTTAGAAATAAGGACTTCACTATATCTTTATTACACACAACAAATGCTAGAATGGGAAGTGTTACCGTTTGTTGTAGTAGTAGTAGTAGTAATGTGTTCAGAGGCACTTCAGCAGCATAATTATTTGCGCTTACGTATGAACAATTATTTTCTAAAGCACTTTTCTGGAGATAAAGCAGCTCAAGCATAGAACCAAGAATTAATTTGCATGAAATTGTACCTCTGCACCCACATTCACATCCGTGATTATTTCAATTAATTTCCTTTCATGTTATATGAGTATTTTTTTTTTTCAAATTATAAGAATTTCTTTCAGGGCACGATGCTTCTCAAAGAGACAACTTTTTATTTTTCAATTTGTTTCAGGCCAAGCACATGTTACACGGGAGTACCTGAGGTCAATCAAGCAGGGTGATCTGTCCTTGCCTGGTGGGCCAGTGCTCCTTAATCCTACCAGTCTTATTAGTGCACTTCACAGGTGAATAGATTTCATTATATGTGTAGTTTTCGATGATGTTTGTAAAATTTGTCTTTCTAATGTCTTTGTCTGTAAAATACATATTACTAGCCTGTTTTCCTCCCATAAAGGAAAAGGTATGCTTATGAGATCACCACAATGCTAACACTTACGTCCCACTTTCAATTTTTGAACCATTTGACTGATTTACTCGAAATATGAAATGAACATATGTCAGTGAAGGTTGCCAAAGCGTCATATGTTTCAGTTTCCCATAAGAAGTAACAACATGGTGGATTCACTAGCTTCCATTCTGTCATTGAATCCCTACAAATGACAGTTCTTACATAAAATTGGTGGATGTTATGGTTTTTGTTTTTTCCGTCTCCATACTGTGATATGTCTGCTGAAAGCCAGAACTGCAGAACCAAAAGAGACATGTATTGCTAGGAAATGGCTCTGTGAATACGTTTCCATGGCAACCAACTCACATGACTGCAGTAACAGTTACACAAACACAACAGTAGAGGAACTGCTGGAAGCAATGTTTTCTCTGCAATTCGTGCCATTATATAAGGAGTAAGTCTGTACCAAGACAGACTCGCTGACTTGACCATCATTTGTAACATAACTTAACTTCAACTTTAAGGAGGTCCTGAGTTACTGTCGTGGGTTACATGTGTGAGGATTGCCAGCCAGCAAAGACAGAAGCTGTTGATAATGGAAGCTGAGGAATCTGCGGTGTTGGGAGCCGTTACCAGGCAGTGCACAGTGAAGACGTAGGAGACTTAATGCTTGCCATAGTGAACTGTAAAGAGTGTGAATTGGGGAGTCGTTGTTTACATTCCCTACAGAATGGGCAGTACTTTGTAAGACGAGGCACCGACTAAACAATTGATTTTAATTTACTGCATGTACACCATGAGCCTCCTATACAATTTTATATACACAAAATATAGAATATTCCAATTTGTCCATGGAAACGCAACAAAATTACAAAACCAGCGACAGATTCGATGATATAAAACATCAGTCTAAGAGTTGTATTCTTGTTTTATACTATGACTTCTGTTTTATATAATCTGATTTATTGTATTTTACGTCAAGTGTTTTATATGATTAATATTATTGTATCCAATTTTACTAGTACTGGAGTTCAGTGGTGTATATATGCTAACTGTGTATTTGCCTGATGATGGCAATTGATAGCCGAAACATGTAGCAGAGCCGAAACTAAGCACTGATCTTGATATTTGTTGTGTTGTGACGGTTGTAATAAAGAGGTTGTATTAATCAGTCAAATACTGCTTTTGTTTCATAGTTTTGATGGTAATTTTGTGGCTTCTGACCTTGAAGCTTATTTCTGTCTGGCCCACTTCCTTGGTTGCTACTCTCATGCTGTAATGGTGCTAACTAGTGATCCATGGTGCAGTCTGTGCCATTAAAAATTAAAGGCTTAAATGGATGAAAGAATCTGACATATTCATGCTGCTGGCCTCTAGTTTTGTAACCTTTAAGGGGGGGGGCTATTCTTCCATTCAAGCAAATACAATTCAGATCCAATTTGACATGACCCTGACATGTGAAGCAGAAGCAGTGATCAGAAAATTCTTGAAGTCTGAGAATGAAGAATTAACCTGAGAATTGAGATTGAGAAATTTTTCAGTCTCAAAAATTTGAGCCTTGGTCATGTCTGTAATATAAACAGAACTGTGCTAGTGAGAATCGTGCAGGATTAAAATACAAAGTTGTGTAGTTATCAGTTTATAATTGTTGCTAGCCCCACTATGTGAACTGAAATACTTCAATGAAAAGTAGTATTGTAAGTTGTTTGTAGAGTTTCTTCATAGTTTTACAGACAGCATATCAAACAAAACCCTTGATTGAAGGATAGCATAGGAAGTGTATGGAATTCTCATTCTTAACGATTCTTTCCTTCAAATAAGTTAGTTAATTTGCTAATACATGCAGTTTGTTGGTGACGAATTAATTGTCTGTGTTCTTAACAGGGAGGTAATTGAGAAGAAACCTGAAGAATTTAAGATATCTTGCCTCAAGGATATCCAGGCTCTCTTTCCTGCAAACAGCAAGCCTTTCTATGCTGGCTATGGGAACAAAATTAATGTGAGTTTATTTATGTGTTGTTATTTTTTAATTTAATTTTTGCTGGAAAAATCACGCCTTAAATCAACTATTATATAATATTTAAATAAATATTATGTATTTCCCTGATATCCTGGGATTATTTTATTTGCCTTTTATATAAAATGCTAAGTCTGAGACCTTTAATGATATCAGAAACCAGTGGAATTGTTGTCTTCATACCTTCATTATTTCTTTGTATAATTAATGACATGACATTCTGTCAGTAAGTTATGTAGTGTTAAATAATGGGATGAGCATGAATGATGAGTAGAGAAGTACATGGAATAAGCTATTATGTCCTGTGGTTTGTCAGGGGGACTGAGGAAACATACAGCAGGTTAGAGTCTGCATAGCTGGTCTCCATGCTGAGATTTGAATGTTAATGACTGCACTACAGTGTTCAGTATGAATTTCTATTCTTCAAAAATTTGCCATGTAAACCCTACAACATGCAGCTGGATTAAAAGGCAAATTTTATTATACAGTAACAACAAAAGGATGTGGTGCTGTAACAGATGCCTTGAAATTGCATGATGTGAAATGTTGTGTCCGCTAACTTCCATGAGCCAATTTGGTCAAGATAATCTTGAACCTTCTTGTGTTACTGTGTAGGCTGATTATGTGCAGGGAATTTAGGAATGCCAGTTATTATTTTGTGTAAGATGTTTGGGCATGCCATTGATTATTCTTGTGCTGCAGGATATTCAGGCTAACCACAGATTGGTTTTGTGCAGTGTATATCTGATGTACAACTGATTATTTTTGCGTAGGACATTTTGGATGCTACTGATTATATTTTAACAGGGAGTTTAAGCATACCATTGGTTAAATGTTTATTTAAATTGACAGGAAATCTGACCAGAAATGGAAGAAAGACATCAGAAACCATAATCCATAATATATAATTTGTCCAGTATGCATGAAACAGTTTTTTTTTTTGGTGTCTGGTTATCTTTTTTTTCTCCCCCCCCCCCCCCCCATTACTTCTGTTGCAGATGTATGGGGATTCTGTTCTTTATTTTTGATCAGAGTGTTTATGCCCATGCCACTGTTTTATTTTCTTGCAGGATGCATGGGCATACCGGGCTGTTGGCATTCCAATCTTCCGAATCTTTACTATTAATCATCGTGGTGAGCTGAAACATGAACTAACACAAACATTCCAGTCCTCGTAAGTACACGTTATTTGGTCACTCTGTGTTGATAAAGAAGTGGCCCTTTATACCATATAATTGTAGATATTTCTTTGGAGATTTCTTCCATGATAACTTGAATGTAATTATTTTGATCAGAAAATGTTAGAAATAGGTTGGGTGGATTAGCCTTTCTGATATCTCTCTATATGGCCTGAACTTATTCTGGCATCTGTATCCCAAAATCATGTATTTTTATGGTTACATAAAGTGCACTGCAATGCTAAAAGTCAAAAGTTCAAAACTGGCCAGTTCTATTTTCTTTTTGGCACGCCTTCCACGTACCTCACAATGAATGGAAAATATCAGGAACCCCACATGGTTTGGAGTCCATATTAAGCTCTAGGTTTCACCACCTGGCCTCATCATCTTGTCTCCTGTCAGTGGGAGTAATTGGAATCCAGCCACTAAATGCCTCCAATTCTACTGGGAAAGGCTGCAAAACAGCTGAGACAGTTAGTTGGCAACTTCCCATTGTGGTGTCCTGGGTTCAGTCCCAAGTCCATGGGGGATTTGTGGTGTGAAGTGGCACTAGGGCATCTGTTACTGCTTCATTTTCATTTTTTTTTTTTTCATTTTTATTATCATCTCCTACAAATCCTTTCTCTTTCCACTACCTGATCTGTGTTCATTAATCACACTATCATCATTCCTATATAATGTTGATACTTACAGTGTCATCGAGTAACTAATAGCATAAGATGAAATGAAATTGTATCCCCTTGTTACTGGAAGTAACTGGAATGCTTCCACCTGTGCTTTAAAAGGCTGAGAAGCTCAAAGAACTATGACTGGAGGCTATAGAAATAGAAAAGTAACTTACACAGTTGAAGAGCCATGATAGCTCAGCCAGTTAAGTAGTTGGCTACAGCCCAGGCAGCCCCCTGCCCCAGCTCCTATTTGGTGGGGTACCAGAAGCTTTATCTCTGGGGATGCAGCGACTCACCTCCATCAAGGTCTGATTAAGAATGTATGGAGCCTTAGCTCCAATCCATCCATATATATTCATGAATTATGCTTAGTCACAGCTTTACCTTTTGCCTTCCATTACATGACAGCCTTGTCTTTGCTGATAAACTCTGGGTTCTTTGACAATGTTTTCTCAACTCCATACATTATATAGTGTACAGTGATATGATGCTATTTGGAAAATAGGTTGGAAGGGATGCAAAGGATTTGTCATAGCCTTTATGCCTGGTTATCTCAGGATAACCAGTGTGGGCCGAGATTCAATCCACGGACCCCCTGAATATGGAGTAGGAGCTTCACCATGATTATTTAGTGCTAAGCTTTTGCTTTTGCACAATTACACAGGGCAAGTTCTGACACACTGATAATAAAACATGTGTAACAGAAGTGAAACCGTTAACTCCACTGGAGTACTTTTTCTCTAAGTGTATTCCTTGTTAATTTGTATATATTATTAACCTTAATGATAAGTTATTTCAGATACAAATATCCTGTTATGAAGGTAATCACACTATAGTTATTGCATTCCAGGATCAGAAATTAGTTTTCTTATATTTCTTTAAATATTCGTTATATATGAAATTATTCAAATAAAGGCACTAGGTCTCAGAGTTGCAGTACAGTTTTCACCAAGCAAAGTAGCTCAGGCACTACTGACATACGTGGGAGGTGTCTGTTTCAAATCTCCAATATGCATATGAACTGAGAGTCATCACATAGGCTGGAAGGAAGCCAGGCTTTTACAAATAGAATGGAACAAAATTTGCAGAGAATGTAAGGAATGAGCCCACATGGCTTGTGTGGACAACCTTATACAGATATTTCACCCATATGGATTCCTCTTATTATTGGGGAGGTCGGTAAGCTACAGGACAGTGCAATTTAACATGACCATAAGTTTTTGTTTTGGTCCATTCCTCACATTTCTTTCTTTAATTATCATGTGATCTTTTAACTGGAACATTTTGAGGGATCATCTGTGCAGTCCTGTGGAATTACTCTTCCTCTTAACTTCTGTATGGTGTCTTTCATCCATCTGACATTTCTGTTACCTGAGACTCCTTCAGCCTGGGTCGTCAGTCATGTAGTAGTTCTTGTGTTACCCTGTCATTTGAGACTGCTTCTGCCAAGAGAGTCAGTAAAGTAGGATTCCTTGGCGTTATCCTGTCACTTGAGACTAGCTCAGTCAAGGGGGGCAGTAGGGTAGGATTTATTGCTTTATCCTGTCATTTAACACTATCTCTGCCAAGGGATTCTTTATGTTACCCTGTCACCAGAAGAGGAAAGAGAACCATTTTCTGAAACATTATGGTTTTTGAAAAGGAAACCTGGATGAAGGAGGATACTGAAATAATCAGTTGTTACACACTGTCATTAGAAGTCTCTTGGACTACAGTTCCTAGCTTTCCATAAACATCCTGATGTGGTAAACCTCTGCCCTAAGTATTGTGATGGTAGCCTTAGAAAGAGGCGTAAACTAAAGTCTGAAATATGTTACTCCAAATAAAAGTATGTGAGTCTGGCTGTGCTGTTAAGTTTTCTAATTCCAGAATGTTTTTTAGAGAACATCCCAACACTAGTTCAGCTCAGTGATATATTCCAGTTCAAGCACTGAATAGGATAGTCCACTGTATAAGGTTTCTCTTTGAAACTATTTTGTGACAGTGAAATATGAATTGTTGCAAGTTAATTTATAATGCATTATATTTGCATGTGATGCTACATATGCCCTGTATTAGAGAGTGGATGTACTCATATATCTGGTGACTTGAGAAGTATTGTAGTACTGTAAAAAAAAGCTAAAACTATCCCTGTAACAGGCCATGAAGGCCCATAGGGTGTGAGACGTTGAGGGTCCCACATTATGTAGACAGTCACCTCACAGATGGCAGTAGGGTTGTCAGCCTTATGCGCCGAAAGATTCCTGGTGCTCATTTCTGTTGGAGGCTGAGTCAACCCCAGGGTCATAGTGCGGCTGGAAGGATTAGGTCAATCGGAAAAAAAAACCCACCTCATCGGGACTCAAACTCGCGACCTTCCGGCTTGTAGCATAGTGCCTAAACCAACTACGCTACCATGTGCCCCATTGTAGTACTGTATTCTGTGAAATACACCCTAAGTTACTTTCCTTAATGTCTAGTACTGGATAGTATTACCTGATTGAGAATAAATTTCCCATGAAATGATTTATTAAAAGTGATTAAATTATATTAACAGTTCTGTTTAATGCCACTTCTGTAACATTGTATAAAAGCTAGGAAATGACTGGCACCATCTCATTCATGCAGTTCATTCATTCGTATGAATTTGTGTGAATACTGTGAGTAAAAAGTGTACATTGAAGGCTTACTATTAGGTGGCTTGTGGATAGCTGGTTAATGGTTAAACTTTTCTTTTTCTTTGATTTTGTAATGGAAAGCTGCCAAATATTATTTCGTAGAGGGATTCTTCCATCAAGTTTTTCTGGGAGCAGACTTTACCGATATTCACTTACATTTCAGACTTAAGAAGCAGTTGTGTTGCTGTATTTAACTGGATTTAACAGAAATACAAAAATTCCGCTTTGAAAGGAAAAACCAAAATCTTTTCCTCTGCTGTTCTTGTTCTCATAAGCATATTGTTCTTTAGCTTCTCTGTTTGCTATCCATACTTACCAGAAAGTTCTGGAAGTGATCTATGTGCCTTGGTTATGTAACTGCAGAAACCATATTTATTTCTCACTGTTTAGTGCAGAACTATTTGGTGAATGAGCCCCTTTAAGTAATGAATAGCTTTTATTGTAGAGGTGGTGGTTTTGTTTGGCTTTGAATCTTTCCTGTATTGTCTGAGAGGGTGGTCTAGTTTGAAACTGGAAGCAGACACTGAGTGATTGTCTTTTTCCCTGCAGAAGTGGCACAGTATTTTTTATGGTTTGGAGCTCTTGTTTGGCTACTTAAGCTTGAGTTGTCAGTTGTATATGGTTAATATTAGAACCACATATGTCTCATTGGACATATATTGTCCAGTTTGGTCACAATGTAACATATTTTGGAACAGGAAAGCAATAGTATGACCTAAAGCAATGACATCAGTCTTACAGTACCAAAAACATTGTTGTGCAAAGATTTCATTTTTATTATTAAAACAATGTTATTTCATATTATTATAATATTATTAATTAAGTGCAAAATCTTTTAAACTATGAAGGGCTTTCCATATTTAATGCCTCCTTTTTTTTTGTGTTAATATGTAACGTCTGAGCCGGATGTTGGTGGTGTTGTAGTAAAGGTTGAACCTTCCCGCCAATGTACTGTTAGTTTGGTTGTCATGCGACAGATAGCAACAGCAGAGCAGTCTACCAAAATGGCATCTGACATAGCAGTGCATATGAAACAGAGATGTGTTATTAAATTTCTCACTGCCAAACAAATTGCACCCATTGACATCTATCGACGCTTGCTAAAGGAGTACAGAGACGATGCAGTGGATGTCAGCACAGTGAGGTGGTGGGTAGTGCGTTTCAACAGTGGCGAAAATGAAGTGCATGACAAGCCATGCCCTGGGCATCCCTGCTCAACTGCCACTCCTCACAATGAAAAGCACCTTGATCAGCTCATCCTTAAAGATCGGCGGATAACGACCAGGGAACTGTGTGCATGGCTTTATATCGGCTGTAATGCATTGGAAACGATGTTGGGGAAGCTGGATTATCGCAAAGTTTGTTCCAGCTGGGTCCCACGGATGCTTACACAGAACCACAAAACTCATCGAATGGAAGTCTGTCAGGACATGTTGCACCAGTTTGAGGTTGAAGGTGACAAGTTTCTGGACAGCATCGTCACCGGAGATGAGACATGGTGTCACCACTACAAGCCAGATTCCAAAAGACAGTCCATGGAGTGGTAACATTCAGATTCCCCAAGAAAAAAGAAGTTCAAGACACAGCCATCAGCAGGGAAAATGATGTGCATCGTCTTTTAGGATAGGCAGGGTGTGATTTTGTTGGATTTCCTGGAGCCTGGTGAGACTGTCAATTCTGAAAACTACAAGGCGACACTGACTAGGCTGAAAGCCCGCATTTCCAGAGTCAGGCCAGAGAAGCAGACCTTTCGCTTGTAACACGATAACGCTAGAACCCATATCAGTTTGGCGACCACCGCGCACATTGCAAAGTTTGGTTGCACTGTCCTACCACATCCACCTTATAGCCCCGATTTAGCACCTTCAGACTACCATCTCTTTGGGCCTATGAAAGATGGACTACGTGGGCAACATTTTTCCAGACAACGATGCTGTCATTGCAGCTGTAAGGAAGTGGCTAGCCTCTGCTGGCGCAGACTTTTATGAGCGCGGCATACAGGCTCCTGTTAATCGCTGGCAAAAGTGCATAATGAATGGTGGTGATCATGTGGAAAAATAGCTGTAAGTAGCTGAAATCTTGCTCTATTTAACTGTGTTATTATGTTTTCTGTATCTGTTGTAGTTTTCATTAAAAAAGAGGAGGCATTATATACGGAACACTCCTCTTAACTGGCAGTATGATAGCAAAAGCTGAAGGTTTGTTCCTGCTACCAGCAATACCAGGGCCCACCACTGGACCTGATCTTGAATCAGTTCCATCTGCATCTCATCATCACAGCCTATTCCTTAAGCTTTATCTTAATCTTATCCTCCCATCCCTTTCTGTCTTCCAGAAGGATATTTGCTAAACAAACATCATATGATAATGATTTAATACTGTTTATGAGGTTCCTTCTTGAAAGGTCATCTAGCACAACAGCTGTCCTCCCTGATGTTTGTTTTGTTTTTCTTCATTTCCTTCAGTTGGCTCTTAGGATTGTGCATACCTGAAAGTAGACTATTACTACATCTGTCAACATCCTTCATTCCAAGTCTGTATAATTCCAGTAATTGTACAGCATTTTAAAGTAGATAACAAAGTAAACATTATAATTCAGAACATGTAGGTTAAGGAAATGGAGCATTTAGTGGGTTTGAAATTCTGTGTTTCTTAAGTTTATCCATGGAAGAGATTACTGTTATTACTGTTAAGATAACTTTATGTAAAGAGTTGTACAGTTACCAAGTTAGTAGAATGACTGCAGTAGTAAAAGCATTTTGCTCTGTAGTAAGCGAAGATGGAACTGTAATTTCATTTAAGTTTAGGCCTCTGTGATGTGTGAATTGACTTGAATGTTCTGTTTTTATTTCTTCCTCACTGGGTACTGCAGTTTGTGCAGTGATTCTCATTCTGCTATGCTTGTAGTAAATTAAGAAATTATGTTAGTCATAGAGGCTGTTTGATGCGAGATGTGATGTTTCTAATTTTCATAGTTTTGATAGATGATTTACCTTTTCCATGCTGAATAAGTTTAGCATAGAGACTCCTTGTTTTATGATATTCATAGGCATTACATATTTGCTTTATGAAATGCTGCTTATACATAGTTTAAAGCTCTGAAGTTGACAAAACAGATCCCTTTTAGATGATAAATCCATCAGATACAAAAGGTATACAAGGAAGAGTGGCAGTTTCAGAATGATATATCTTGTTTTTACATGGAAAATGTAAAGTAGTTCAAAACTCTTATTGTTATGCTTCCTACTTCCTTTGTTTTCTTGTAGTTATGTACATTCTTTTCCTTAATGTTTTATTTTTTCAGTTATTCTGGACAAAGTTATATTGTGAACGATTTGTTCCCACCACTGATGACATTCACTTAGTCACGTAGCTCATGTGTCTGTAAAGCTAGCACAGCACTCAGTGACCAGGGTATTTTAAAAGTCTGGCATCGCCATCACTGCTGATCCATGCTGCAAGTGGTAAGCACAGGGTACTGCCTCTGTGCATGCATCTCAGACTTGGATGGCTTCATAACCTTCCTATTCTTGTGCAGAATTTCCTTGTACATAATGATCTGCTCTGTAGGGAATGGAAATAATGCTTTGCTTTGTTCTGTGTGTTTGTGTGCTGTGGGATACCTGGCATTTTCTGTGTTGTTTCTTGAAAGAAAGTCTCTAATTGGTATGATCTTTTTTGTGATAATGATATTATCTGAGATTTCTGGAGAGTCACACCGATGTTTTTATTATTTCAAAATACTGTTCTCCATATTTTTTTCACAGTTCTTTTGTCAGTAAGTTTTATTAATTGAATCAGATTATAGTTATTTAGTGTTGTGACGCTATTGAATTAGAGAATCTAGAACAGTATTTTAGCATTTTAGACATAAGTTTTAGTGAAGAAATTATAGATTATATTTAAGGTAATGTTATTAATTTAACTGTAGTAAGTTTTAGGTTAAGTTTTGGTTAGAATAAAGTGCCAGTGTGTCAGGTTTTTTCTATTGTAAGATTAAGATATAAGATATAAGGTAATGCAGTACATAGATGTAATCTGATATAATGTAAGGAAAGCTTGCACAAATTTTGGATGTCAGGTTGCCACAGCTCATAATTGTCTTCTGTTACATTACTACTAGTGCGTGACCCATCAGAGATGACAGAAAAAGCAATTTATTATTTATTTCCTTTATCCCTTTCACATGTTTATTTCCTTTCCTGCTTTCTCCCTTGTTGCTTTCCCATATCTTTTTTGTTCATCTTTATTTTGTCTCTCCCTCCCCTCCCCTCTCTCCTTAACCATTAAAACATTTCCCTCACCCCTGTTTTGCCATTTCTCTATCTTTTTGTCCCTTTTATTCCTTTCTCATGTATTTCTTTCCCATCTCTTCTGTTTATCAGACCTACCATCATTCATCACTCCATATCCTAGCAATGGCGAAGAGATGGTTTGCAGTTTTCCCTGTATTATAGCAATGACATGTTAGGTTTTCCCTGAACATGAAAGGAAGTGGTTGTTATTTATAAGCAGATGTTTCCATTATGCTTTTGTTAATAAAATCAAGCAGTTTTTTTTTTCACCCAGAGTATTTTGTTTTCATTGTGGCTCATAATTTTTGGAGGTGGCACCTTGATTTATAGAAAATTTGTGCAGGTAGGCATTATTGTTATGCTGTTCCATGATATGTTAAACACTGGTTAATATAAGTTAGGCTTCAGTAAAATTTCTGTAGAAGGCCTGAGATATTCTAGGTTATTGATAAAGAAGAAATTTCCCATAAGCAGTAGATAGAGTAATGAATCTTAAAGCAGATGGATATTGTACCGTTAATGATAAGATGTTAGAGTATGTTGTGACTTTGGGAGAATTCTGCTTCACTGAAACATACGAGGGGGTACCCAAAAGAAACCGAACTTATTTTTTTTAAACTTATTTATTAAAATTTTAAGCACAACCTTCAATCCTCTTCAAAGTACTCTCCACTTACACTAATACACTTGTCTAGTCTTTTATTCCATTTTTCAAAACATTGTCTAAATTCATCTTTTGAGATGCTTGACAGCGCCTCTGTCGTTTTTCATGTCTCTTTTCATTCGAGGAAACAAAAAAAAAGTCGCACGGGGTAAGGTTGGGTGAGTATGGAGGGTGAGGAACAGGGTTCATACCATTTTTGGTCAAGAATTGTCGTACAGACTGGGCTGTGTGAGCAGGGGCATTGTCATGATGGAAAAACCAGTCACCCGACTGCCACAAATCTGGCCGCTGAGCTCCAAGTCACTCCTGACAGCTCCACAATTTCTTCAGTGGTCCATCATCGATCTTCCTTGATGATTTCACGAATTTTTTCAACATTTTCATGTGTTTGGGCCGTGGAAGGACGACCAGAACGAGGTTTGTCATCAATTGACATTTCACCATTTTTGAAATGGGAAAACCACTCAAACACTTGAGTTTTCCCCATAGCATCGTCCTTGTACGCCGTTTTTAACATTTCAAGAGTTTCTGTTCCACTTTTCCCGAGCAAAAAGCAGAATTTCACCGCCGCATGCTGTTCACGAAAATCAGCCATTGCAAAAACGATGATCACACAAAACAGTTGTCACTATAAACTCTGCCGAAACTAGTCCTTACCTTCTGAAGCAACGGTAATCGGCTTACCGACACAGGAATGTTAGCTCTATGCGCTCATAGCGGCAATACGCGGTACTACAAAAGCTGTGCCCACAAAAAAATTAGTTCAGTTTCTTTTGGGTACCCCATCATACTGTACCGTTGATGTTTTTGAGAATTTTTTTATATTAAATTCTGTAATCTTATGATTCTTCTCTAATACGAGGACTATTCAGAAAGTAAGCTCCTGTGTATGTTAGGCAACCAGCGTAGGAGCGGGGGAGAGCTTGTGCATATGAGGTAGTGTCACATGACTCATTGTCTTGTAAGCCATCACATAACTGGTCACCTAGTGTTTGTTCTTGTCTCTACAGAGTGAGTTGTGATGTGTCCTGTGATTGATAATCCCACCAGCTGCAGAATTAGGGGCACGCGGTAGCATAGTTGGTTGAGGCACAATAGTACAGACTGGAAGGTCTTGGGTTTGAGTCCCAATGAAATTATTTTTTCAATTTACCTAATCCTTCCAGCTGCGTTATGGTCCTGAGGTCGACTCAGCCTCTAACAAAAATGAGTGCCAGGAATCTTCCTGGGGGGTAAAGGGCGGCCAGCTTATAAGTCCGACAACCTTACTGCCATCTGTGAGCTGATCATCTGGATAAAATGTGGGAGCCTCAACGTCTTACAACCCTGTGGGCCTTCATGGCCTGTTACAGGGATAGCTTTTCTTTTCTTTTTTACCTTGCCAGCCACTAAATTCAGGCTGTTATCTGCTTTCTTCATGCTAAAAACAAGAGTGCTGTGGAAATCCACCGTGAATTACAGTTTGCAGCCAAAATGTAATGAGTTAAGGTACTATTAAGACAATGGTCTAGAATGTTCAAAGGTGGGTGAACAAATGTTCATGAGGAAGAGCCAAGTGGTTGACCGTCTGTAGTGAGTGACGATCTTGTTCAAAGTGTAGAGCAAAAAATTTGTGAAAGATGGTGCTTCACAATTTCAGAACTGTTGTGTGAATTTCCACAAATTCCACATGCTGTTCTCTGTGAGATTTTTGCAGCTAGAATAGCTATTATCACAAGTTTTGCACAAGTTGGGTTCCAGAAATGCTCATGGGTGTACACAAACCGCAGAGAATGGCTTTGGCTTTGACTTTCTTAGAGCGATACCAGAAAAATGGCGATGAATTTCTCAATCACTTTGTATGAGTAACAGGTGATGATACCTGTGTTTCACTTGTGAATGATGAAACCAAAGAGCAGCTAAAGCAGCAGATGCATACACATTCACGGAACAAGCGGAGAAAGTTTAAACAAATGTCTGCCAGAAACCTTACGGCAATGCAACAAAGGACCACAATAACATCATAAGTGTATTGTGGAACACCAAAACTGCATAGGCCTGGACATTCAGAACAAAAGGCATGGGATGCTGACATCTGATTTAGAGTTCCTCCAAGGCAATGCATGTCCACATATAGCTGCTTGCACTGGAGCACTCTTGGAGCATTTCAGTTGGGAATTGTTTGACTACCCTCCTTGCAGCCCTGATCTTGCTCCAAGCAACTACCACCTGTTTACTGACATGAAGAACTGGTTGTTATTACAGTTCATCGGCAGTAATGAGGAGCTGATGGAAGCTGTCAAAATGTGACAAAGCTCACAGGTGGCAGACTTCTTTGACACAGGCATACAAAAGATTATTCCCTGCTATGAAAATTGCCTCAGTTCTGGCAGTGACTACTTTGAGAAATATCTTAAATATGAATTTTTGTATATACTCTTTTTTTTTTCTCATTGCTTGTTTTGTTAGCAGCTCATTGGAGGTTACGTAATGAATAGCCATGGTAAATGTAGGAGTAAATAAAATAACAATAAAACCTATTGTATTATGGGGGGTATGCAGTAGCATAGTTGGTTGAAGCATTATGCTACAAGCCAGAAAGTGGCGGGTTCAAGTCCCAATGAGGCCATTGGATTTTTTCAATTGACCTAATCCTTGCAGCCACACTATGGCCGTGGGGTTAATTTTATTTCATTTATTCACCTTCCATAAATCCTGTTGAGAGTACATTCTCATGCGGATGTGGAGATCATCCCAGTGACAGTCACAACTAAGGATTACAGTTGTCATCCAATAGCATACACATTTGTATAAAATACTGATAAGCATATACAATATAATAAATAAGTTAATTTCAGTAGTAAAAGTAATGGCAAACCTTATACAATTTGTACAGTTTTATACAAGTCTATTAATTAAAAATTCAGTAGTTAAAACACAATGTCATTAATGAGTTTTGTATAACATACATTAATTATATAATAAATTGAAATAAAAACTAGTATACAGTAATATAAAGATTGTGTATATCTAAAATAAGCATCTAAAAACCAGACCCAGCCTCTAACAGAAATGAATATTCTTGGGGGTAAAGGGCAGCCAGCGTGTAGGGCTGACAACCTTGCCACCATCTGTGAGCCAATTGTCTGGAAAATGTGGGAACCTCAACATCTCACAACCCTATGGGCCTTCACGGCCTGTTAGAGGGATACCTTTACTCACTTTACCTATTATATTATGAACCTGAGTGGGTCGTGGCAGGGTACATTACTGTATCTACCTTCATAGGCTATAAACTCTATATAATGAGTGCTTGTACCTCAGAATCTAAGGCTCTGTATCCATTGATATTGCTGTAGGGAGATTTGAAGTATACACCTTATAATTCTATGTTTTTGAAGTGAATTGTATTATTCCTCTCTTGCAGCTATTCGAACATGAGTTACATTGTGGATCAGATGTTCCCACCACCTCCAGAGGACACTTCAGAGGACTTCTCCAGCTTCATATATTGGCGTGACCCAATTCCTGACCTTGTGATTGATGCTCATTTACATACAGTGGAAACAGCTAGTCTGATTGAAGAGACTCGGAAAAAGTCAACATCTGGCACGACTGTTGCTTAGATCCTCAGTGCGGAGGTGAAGCATTCACTGTGGTACAATGTCTTATTTTTGAGATAATATAGCAGTCTGCTGTATACTCACTCATACACTAATATTACTGGTTATAAAAGGTATTTATCTCTCTGTAGCAGGTGTGGATGTTAATAGACAGGCATGCCTGCTTCCAGTATAAATGTTAGTCTTGGGCTATAAAAAATTGTGTTTTGCCAGTTAGTGCTGACAGTGGGATCAGGGGAAGAATTTGTGTTTGAAGGAGAATAAGTAACCTGTTGTTAAATTCCTGAGTGTGGAGTGAGTTCTGTCAGGCTTTTCCCACTGGTTTCATTTGAGTTGGAGATAACTGTAAGTAGTGCATTAGATATGAATTCATGTATAACATGTTTAAACTCTGCTTTTTGTTAGTATTTGTCAATTTCCTCATTTATTGTCTAGGAAAGGAAAATTGTGATAGTTTGATAGAAACCTTTGGCTTACATTATTAACCCAGTATTTAAATGTGATAAATTATGCCTGTGGTTGAGTTTAGCACAACTATTTACAGGTAGCTTATGTAGTTATAGTAATAACATGGTAGTTGTGATAATGATAATAATGCATAGATTTGCTTATAATTAAAATGTTCAGTCATGATGCAATATTATAAACTGTTATTAGCCATTTCTTTAATATTATTTGGTTAATTTTGAGGTTATATTTTCTGAAGTTCATGTTCCAGAAATAGCATAGGGAACATTAAGATAAAAAAAACTGCATGAACTAAAGAGATACTATTCAAGTTCATACATAACATAACTGTCTGTTCCTTTTAGTGTTAAGATATTGCTTCACACATGTGTTCTGGTCTAGAATGACTGCTTTCAAGATCACTGTTAACCTGAGATCCGAAGGAAAGCAATTTTAAATTTGAAGTGAAAGTACAGAGTTTGGGGACATGGTAATATCAGGCTAAAAGCTGAGATGAATGTGACTATAGGATTACTGATGCTGACACATTAGTAATTCTATCTTCTCAATTAAATGTATGAGGAACAGAAGAAAAGGACATCATGCATGTAGATAAAAAAAAAACAATATTCTAAGGCCATATTACGAAACATTTTTAAATGCTGAATCCAATAGATTTTGGCAGTTTAATTAGATTTTTTAATGTTTCCAAATTTAAATATATGCATTGAACTGGAAAACCATAAACCTTCACACATTATAAACAAGGTGCACACGCGAAATGTATATCATTTTTCTGTAATATTGCTCATCAAATGAGAGACACAGGAATGAAGAAGTAAATGCTGTTGTATGGATTATGTGAACTGGCCTGCATTCTACAGATGTTCCGTAAGGGCACCATGAGTGGCCTGGCAGGTATTGTATCTGTATTAGTTTCAGTCCACATGTAGTTAAGCAAGTCGAGGTTAACTGTAGGCACCACATTTCTTATCCTCCCACCAGGTTTCTGCAGAGTGGTGCGTTAAACTGATCAGAATGATCTCATCCAGTTTCTTATGTGAAACGAAATGTTTATATATGGTTGGAATTGCAGTGGATCATTTATGTGTATAAATGAATGATTGATAATGTTTTAAACTTTCAGTGCCTTTGCCATGTTTTTAGACTGAAGTCATGCTTTTCACTTTTTTGTCCAAATGAAGAAATACACAGCATTGCATATTATAGTATCATGCATGGCATTGTGTTTACAGTGCGCCATTATACGTGTAAAAGTCGCATCATATGCGGTCTGAGGTTGCGAGCTTGGAGTATGTTGACACGTTTCTGTAAAATACTTTCTGTATGATCACAAGTGTAGGGTGTACCCCCATGTACTTTATACTTCCTTGATTTAAGAATCTCTCATGTTTATGCATATATGTTGGTGATCATTGTGTTGAAACACTGCAGGATTTTCAGATGTTTCCAGGTTAACAGTTATTATCATGACCATGTGGGTGTGTAGATGATAACTTTAGCCAAGCTATGACAGAGGGTGATGTTTAGTTACGTGTAACTACACAAGGTTTCATTCTTTTTAGTACATAACAATATATTTATTTGTATATATAGTAAGGAGAAATAAATTATTATATATACAATATGATTTTGTAATAATTTTATTTATTTGTATTTTCGTGGATTATTATAATAATTTTTATAAGATGATGAACAGGTGTTGTGTTCAGTGCATGATGATGTAACTCTTTGGCTGGTTAGAAATGTTTGTTGATGTAAATGTTCTTGTGTTACATTGACTGTTGTTCAGGAAAGGAAAATGAATGCTGAGAAGGAAAGGTCATTGTCCTGTGCTCAGCCCAGCATGAGACTATACTTAAATGGGTGTAAATTGGCAAATGAGCTAGATGTAGTTGAGTTCTGGTATTTATCCCAGATTGAGGGAATAATTTTGTGATCTAAGGAAGTTATTGAAAGATTACTGTATACAGTATAATGATCCACATTTGTGACTGAATAGCACCAGTAAACTTATGAATGTCTGTATGGAAAGGTAGGATAACAGTGACAATAGTAATAAGAATTTTTAGTTTACAGTTGTAGCCGTAAGTGAAATAAGTTCACATGTGCCATATTTCAAGAAGTGGAAGTGGGCCACGTAACATGCTGTTCTACAGGGTCACTAGAAAAGATGCTTCATTATAGACTGTAGGTATTTTTTGATATTCCTATTATACAGGAATGTTAGAGCATCAATGTAAAAGTGTTTTTATTTCCTTGTCATCATCATTGGCAATAGTAGTGGTGACAGTGATGATATTAACAGTGATGAGGACAACAACAACAACAGATTATTTTGTTTCAAGGCTTTGGGATGGCGAATGAATTTTTAGTTTGGTAAGGAGGACTTGGCATAATTTTTCAAGTCCTAGTTGACAACATGTTGTTGCTCCATTGCCATACCTTAACTTCCAGATCATTGTATGTATGACATTTTCATAAACAGTATGTGGCAATCATTTGTGTGGTGTCAGCAAGGTTCTGGTTTCACAATGCATGTCAGTCCATGTGGTAATTGAGCTCAGTTTGGAATTTAAGTATTAAAATTGTATCTTTTTTAATGAACTCTCATGAAATGAAAACTAGTTTTAAGAGTATGGGCATTACCTGGGTAATGGATTTTATATTGAACTGAATTGATGTTAGTGATGTTCATTAATAATGAAAAATAATAAAATTGCTGTATTTCAGTAGGTGTGTTCCTTGAGTTGGAGAAATTTATGATACTTTGTGTTTGTGATAAATATATCCATATGACCTTTAGAAGTATTTTATGGTGCAGTTTTTGCACATTTAAAAATTAAATGAACAGTGGATCACAGACAGTGGGATTCTTATATTGTTTGACTCATAATAGGTATGTAGGATGAGATCTTTTGTTGATAAGGGTCTGTTTGAAAATTATATGAAAATCAGTCATTGAAGGATTCATTTCTTTCATTTGCCACTTGATATAAAACTTTGCTGGAGTTAATAGCCCTGTCATAATGTTTACCTGTCAAAATCACATATTACCTTGTGTAAGCATTTAACTTCCACATGAAGGACACATTTTGCTTAAAACACGTAAAACAGCAGTAAATAGCTTCAGTTTTGAAGGTTTGAAACATTGAAAATACTGTCTTCTGCCCCATAATGACATACTGTGTTTGTATTGAGCATTCTGGAAAACCTTTTTTTGTGTAGTCCTCCTCGGTGGATAAAATACTGTCTTCTGCCCCATAATGACATACTGTGTTTGTATTGAGCATTCTGGAAAACCTTTTTTTGTGTAGTCCTCCTCGGTGGATAAAATACTGCCACAGCATATAAAGTAATGATTAGTTCTTGTAGTGTCTTCTATATATAGCAGTTTCTCAAATAGTAATGTTAAGAATATGAAGAATAAAAATTCTATCAATTTGAAGGAATTCACTGCTTTCTCCTCCTAGAGGCAGTAGATCTTGTGATTTTGATGGATTTACATCAGCTTTCATGAATATGAAAATTTGTTTTTGGAATGCTGTCTGTCTGTAGGTGTATGTTTGTGCCTTGCTAGCACCAGAAATGTTAAACTAATTTTGTTCATATTTAATGTTTTAAGAGTTTACCCATTCTAGCTCAATGCCCAATTGATATGAACTTTGATTTACTTATTTGAATTTTTGCAACCATTCATGTTGTGTAAAAAAAATAGTTTCTGGAGGCTCATTAATTTTCTTGAGTGAATTATTCCTTTACTCTGCTACACGGCTAAAAGTGTATTGTGACAGCGATGGTTGAGTTTTGTGTACACCCTTAGCTGTTGAATAAGCCTGACTGTCAAGTTCTCGTGCACTTCCTTAGAGGTCAAAAGGCGGACGTGTGCTGTTCGTTTGCAAAGTACTTATGATGTGTTACAATTAAGGATGTAACCTTGTAACATAATGTCATAACATTTCAAAATAAAGTGACATGCAACTGCTAAAGTAATTATTTTCACTTGCACCTCTCGTATAGATCTGGATGTATGTGATCATTTGCCAAGGTATTTTACTGAATGGTGAATCGGTCTGGGTTTGGAGAAACCAGAATCACCATCCCCCGTTCAAGGAGTCATACAGACTGTCTAAAGATTAAGAAAGTGAAGTGACACAAAGAGTTTCACGGATGTCCTCTGTTTCACATAAGTTTATACATTCAGGTAGAAGAAAACTTTGTTTAATTATTGTTGAGAATTACGGATTTCGGCATTCTTATCGTGTTCAGGATTGTTTAGATATAAAAGTTTGTCTCGAATACTGAAAGACTTACGCAAATATTATAGTTGACAAAAAATGCTTTTTATTTTTATCTACAATGTTTGAAACGTCTTTCACTCCCATATATGCTTAACGAGTTAGGCTGGAGGTGGGTACAGAAGCTAATGTAGGTTTTCATGAAAACCGTTAATCCTGACAGATTTCAAACATAATTGGACGAATTATATTAGTACTCCAAATATAATATTTAATGGAAATCCATGCCATAATTCTCGACTTGTTCAATGCGTACAGATAGGTAGATGGTCACACAGTATGGACCGAGCGAATTTAATACGTGTTCCGCAGGATTTCGAACGCTCCTGTAGTTGAAGGCAGACGACCGTTCAGTGAGATAATAGACAATTGATACAGTTGATAGCTTCATATTATCTTATAAACATATTTATTCAGTCCCTTAAAGGATAAATCTGAAAATTTCCGTGATCTTGGTCTTTTAGGAAAGTTTCTCTAGCCAGAATAAATTAGTCGGCACAGCAAATAGATCCGGGAGGTAAAGCGGCCAAGGAAAGCTGCCTATGCGTGGAACTATGCTTCAACTCCCCCATACGTATTTGTTGCGAGTAGGTTACTTAAGCAAGAGACAATTATGTTTTAGTTACGGAAAGTTCCCTGAAGCAGAAATTGCGACATCCACTAATTGCTTTTTGATTTTGTGAGCTTGATAAATGAACTGTTATCACACTAATTAAATTACCGTAGTTTGAACGAGAAAGCTAGTTCACCAAATAGTTCCAGAAGTTCACACTAGTTGGCAGTGCTAGTATTCCCAGCCTCTTCATGAGAAAGCAACTGTGCACCATATCAACATGATTTAAGAGAGACTCAACTGACCTTTCACTGAATTCCACTGAAAAGCAGCTATGTCCTCATCTGCAAATTCCAAGGAGATATGTTAAGGGGGCTACACACCTTCAGTTTATCTGTGCAGTTAACTGTCGTAAATAACTGTGAAAATCTGTACATTTATCTGAACTGAAGGTGTGTAGGATACCTTCAGTTTTTGCCTCAGTTCAGTCCGATTTTTCTTCAGTTCTCTCTTCACTTTCGACAGGTTTGGTTGTGTTCTAAAATAAATAAAGTTCAATGGATGACAGAAAAAGAAGAGCTGCAGTTTTGCTAGAAGAAGAAGAAGGCAAAAGGAAAAAACGCCGTGAATGCTGGTGCAAAGATTGGTATCTGCAAAGAAGCGTTTTGCCCAGTGATTACCATTTACTGAATGAGTTACAAGGAGGAGGGGAAATTAACGATTATAAAAATTACCTAAGGATGGACGAAAATGCATTTCAAATTTTATTGAGGAAAGTTGTTCCCCTCATTGGAAAAAAGGCCACAGTCTTGAGACTGATGTCTCAAGATGTGAGACTGATTGCGACTCCTCGGTTCCTGGCAACTGGGAGAAGTTTTCAAGATTTGACATTTTCAATGAGAGTATCTCCTCAGGTGCTTGGAGAGATAATAATAATAGAAACATGCGTGGCAATACGGAAAGCACTGCAAAATTTTATTCAGGTTAGCATACTTTAATTATTTGCTAAGACCATAGGTGTGACTGAATAAATATTCATAAAATAGGAACCATAGTTTATTACCATACTCACTAAATAAAAATGTACATGTATGTAGAAATACAAAATCAAATTTACACATTGAGTAGGTATGTACATATGTATATAATGTTATTGTAAATTATTGTATTCGTTGTCATCGTACGAGAATCCCTCCAACAGAGTCCTTGCCGTTTGGGGTTCAGAATGTTGAGAGTACGAATTCGAACTCCAACTGGGAGATGGTTATGAAGTGGATAAAGGCCCTGATGGGTGAACCAGATAGCTGCCTCTGGTTAAAAGGCGCATCTGACCATCAAGCAATGTTTCATTGATTACTTTATCAGCAAACATTAGCTGTTGCTGAGTAAATTTCCTTAATTTCACAGCGTATCCCTTTGCCAATATCAAAAACTCGTCTTCAACTTCCAAATACTTTGTAAGGAGATCATGTGATGAAGGGGCCGACTTTCTCTTTCTGCTAGGTTGTGCAAACGAATTGACTGTGGGTGTAGGTCCTGAAGAAGCTGATGGAGAGGATGGGGCAACCTATAACAAAAACATAAATATTTGTTACCTAAATCATTATTAAATTAAATAATTAAATAGTTATTTTAATTTCTGATTTTAGCTTCCTAAAAGTGAAGAAGAGTGGAAACAAGTCGCTCATGATTTCGAAGAAAAATTACAATTTCCGCACTGCCTTGGTGCAGTTGACGGAAAAACACATTCAGATAAAAAAACCCTGCGAATTCCGGCTCTCGTTACTTCAACTATAAAGGAACATTCAGCGTTGTATTGATGGCAATAGTTGATGCAAACTACAAAGTTTTGTTGGCTGATGTTGGAACAAATGGAAGAATTTCTGATGGAGGCGTTATTAAAAACATGGCTTTCTACGACAGTCTCAAAAAAGGTGAACTGAATATTCCACTTCCCGAGCACCTTCCAGGAAGTAACAAAACTGCTCTGTATGTCTTTGTTGGGGACGAGGCATTCCAGTTACAAGATAATTTCATGACCCTATTCTTTTTCTGTGCTTAATCATGAAAGGCGCATTTTTAACTATCGCCTTTCTAGAGGAAGAAGAATTGTTGAAATTTTTTTTTGGAATTTTAGTTTCCAGATTTACAATATTTCAAAAACCCATCAATCTATCGCCAACTAAGGTCAATGCCATAGTTCTAGCGTGTTGTTATTTGCACAATTTCTTAAGAAGACATTCCAGTAGTTACATCAACAATCAACCGCCTGTTTGTTATCAAAATTCGCTCGACATGGAGTCTCGAACATCCTCAAATAGTGGAAGTCTAATTGGTATGAGAAACGGCAGCAGTTCATGTTCCTCTAGCTCAGCCAAAGAAATTCGCGACACTTTCTGTAGTTACTTTAACGATGAAGGAAAAGTCGAGTGGCAAGAAAATAGCGTTTGAATATTGAATATAAATATTCACGAATTTCGTTTGATATATACAAAAATAATACTGTTGTTATAATAATATGTAATAATAATTAATAAATAATTATTGCACGTTTACTTACCGATTTTTCATTGATGTCATTGCCCAGTTCACTGGTTGAATTACTGGCATCAGGAGTTTCCTGGTCCACCAAAAACATCAGTTCCCCGAAATACCACAGACTTGGAACACACATCATTAGCTGAAGCTCCCGATTTCTTTGATTCGTTTACTTTCTTCAACTCCTTACGAAAAACGGATCTTAGGTTATTTATTTTCTTCACTACACTATCACGTGTTGCATCAGGCTCGAGAGGTTTCAGTTTTTCAATTAAAACATCGTAGGCTGCCGCTTTCTTAACACGGTTGGAATAAGATACGCATGCGGTATCCCAAAGCTCGGGAAGGGACTGGTAGCCGTCGATAAATGCTAAAAGCGAATCCTTTTTTCAGACCGTAGTCATTGTACAGGTACAGAAACAGGACGGCAACTGAACAAACTGTACGATAAACTGCGCAGGTTATCGTTGCAAATGAGGGTCCGAATGCGCAGACTTTTTATCTGCGTGAAAACCGGTGTAAACTGCGCAGTTGACACAGTTTATCGCTCAGACATGACGTCACACGTGATAAACTGAAGGTGTGTAGCACCCTTTAGAGAAGTTCAGTGCCCCAGGAAGAAGGGCCGAATTCGCGTAAGTTGAACATCTGAAAACTGTAGATTAATAAGAGTTTGTAATGGTGCCGAAAGAAGCTATTGTTTTGTATACAGCATGTCCGGAATTCAGGCTTCATTCATCCTCGGTCTTGCTCTTCGTCCCGTCAGTAGAGCGCTGTAGACATACACCGCACGGTATGTTATGGCCAGTTTCAGCCTCTGCTGCACGCCAACGCCCCTCAGCAATGCCATCTGTGCGCCTAGCCAAGTTATGTTGTAACTATCGGTGAAGAACGTGAAGATGTGTCAAGAACGTCGAGAATTGCTTCGGATTTCTTAATTAATTTCTGTTGTACCCCGAAGGCCGACTCCCGGTAACATGTTAAAGGAGTATTTAATTTTTTTTTTATTTTAGGGGAAAATGTTGGCTAGAATAGAATTAGTTTTGGGAAATACTTATAAGACGTACGAAAGAGGATATAAGAAGGGTTAAGAAACTTCAAGGAATTTCTGCGTATGGAGTTAGACGGATGTTAGCCTTTGACGAGTCGATGTCTTGTCAGCAGAATGACGTTGAAATGCTAACTCTATAAAATCTACACTTGACTATGAGGGAACGTGTGCAGGTAAAAGTGTTAGCCAAATGGCCTAGCAGAAAAGCGGCGCATCCACCCCTACGGATCCCAGCCAACGACAGCAGCCACCTTGGGATAAGGCATCATTGGAGGCGGACCTGCACCCCCCCCCGGGAAAGTAATGAGTTAGCA
>NW_019733322.1:859817-899553 GCF_002891405.2 Cryptotermes secundus | reverse complement strand
CCCGTGACTGCAGTACAATTTCAGTTCAAACTGACAAACATCTGGGCGTATGTCTATCAGTGCTTTTGTCAGAAGTCAAGGAACAACAGTGAAACCCTGTTTCTGGAACTATACCTCGCTATTGGCAGTGGTTAAGCGATGTTCGCTTCGTACAGGCCAGACGGCTCCTTTCTGTCCGTGAGGTTAAGGGAAGAACGTGCCTACTCTTTAAGGCACCGGAATCATGTAAGTGAATACATAATACATAATACTTGTCAGCTAAAGTATATTGATCTTCTATGTGCAGTCGGATACAAGCGAAAAATGAATTCATATTTAAGGCTAAAGGCATTGAGTGTTGGGACTGTCGAGTGATAAGACTGTAAAATTGAAAATATATTTGCTAGTTGGGAAGAAGGAATTAAACGAATACGATAACACAAATTCAAGAGGTGAAAAGTTACAACTTATAATCACAAGGATAACAAATCCGACATGCCCGTGAATACTAAGATCATTTATCGATACAGATCATAAATTTCTCCTCACTCCCTGCACGCTGTTTGTTCCAATTTGACTTGAAGTACCTTACCCTACGTTGTAAAACTTACAAAGAAGGAGATACATTATGCGCGCAAGGATATCATTTTAATAAAATTAAGGATTTTAGTGCTGTGTACATTTGAATGGGGATACAACAGTAGTGATTTTTGGAGAAGAAAATAATACGTGTTTATAATTTTGTTACAAACATTATATAGTATAACTATTTAGACGGACCTGCCGTTTAATAAAGATAAACGATTCAAAACACAGTCACTTGTAGTGTGTTATGTCACGTAATGTGACGCAGTATACTATACTGTTAAAATAATTACTGTGGGTACACCACTTGTTAGACCTCAGGATAGCAGCACTTGTTTCCTGTGAGAGAAAATCGGTAGGGTTATGAAATATCTATGGAGACATGTCAAGGTCGAGTAAACGAATGTGACTATGATCTCGACGTCTGTCTGTCTCGAAAAAATTTTGTCTGAAGTTTATAATCGTTTATAATCTAAAGCCAGGTATCTCAGACTCAGATTATAAAGATCTTGAATGTAATGCCATGTAAGGTTAGCAGATAGAACCGAACGTTTCGGAGGAATTAGCTGCTTCAGCCAACATTGTTGATGAGGATACACGTATATTGTTAACGGGTGGATAAGGAGTATCACTGACCCAAAGTCAAAATTTGGTTAATTGTATTAAAAACTAAATTCCTAGAAGTGTGGATGATATTCACTTTGGTTTATATGAAGTATTTCAGTTACATGACTCATATTTGAGACACAAGTTCCCCGTTCTGGATGCGTGTTGGTATGATTGTGTCGCTAGATCTGCAGGGTGATGTTGTAGCCCTGGCTGTCGGAGCTCGACATGTTGAACTGCAGCAGCACAATGAGGTACGTCGTCATCATGGTTCCGAGCTGCAAGAGAGAACCCGCCAATCTCTGAAGCTTAGTCAGTCGATCAGACAGTCAGCTATTTAGTCAATCAGCTGAGGTTACGGAAGAATTTTCAGCTCAAGTTTTCATTGTCTAGCTCTCTTTCCGTTTACAGGTTGGAGGACCGAGTATTCGGGGGAACTCCTTTTCGCTAGACGGACACAGAGCCAGCCTCCAAAATTTCATATATGTACTTCATCCAAATAATGGGCAAGGTCTAAAGAAAACTGCCTCACAATGCTACTAGACCTTTAGGATCGCACATTCGTCAGGTACTCTAGGGGAACTTAGCGACTTCAGTACCTCAGCTGACTGGAAAACAACGTACAAAATAATGAATAATTATTTAAAATCTCAAAGTAGTCTATAAAATAACGTACCTTATAACAAGCAATAACATAAGCACGAAACATTACGACTTTTAGAATAATTAGAAGAAAAACTGAACTCTTTGCCCGGCTGCAGAATTGTCTGACAAAATATTATAGACAAAGAATTCTCTGGTATCTTTGCAAATTCTTGAAAATAAATGGCCTAGAATATTCGAGGAATAATATGAGGCTTCAGTGTGCGTGTAGGCCATGGCCAAAAGGGTAAGGGCTCAAGTGATTCTCGGTCAAGTAAATAGGAGTACTAAAAGGTGGGTAGCCATGTATGAGGTAAACATGCTGCACCCTTTCACGTAATACAGATGATGAATCAAAATTAACTTCACTTGCTTAAGGTTGTCCATACAAATTACGTACTTATTTTTATTCAGCTACATGTTTCGACCTAATTGGCTATCCTCATGTTGATGACATATACTTTTCAAGCTCCACTATATTTCCTTATCCGCCGGCCAAAGTTTACGTTACTTCTGAAAATTGGTAGTTAATGTGGCTATTGTTAAAACTTTGTCACTGTTTAAGTATTACAAGTTAAAACTAAAACTATAGTTTGAGTTTGGTTTCTGTCGTTTGTTAATATTGCGTTGGATACCTCGTGCGTGTATTATGTCTTCTGTACGCGACGTTACGACCGTTATTCTTGGTTAGCAAGAGCTGCTATGAAGAGTTTGCTTGTACTTGAGACAGAGAAGCTGGTAACTGTTATACGATATAACTCCGTCCTAAGTGCAAACTATATTTATAGGTCTTTCGTTTTGTTCTTCTTTATACACTACATGTTTCGGCCCCAAGCGGCCATCGTCAGGTGTATACACTCACGTATCTGTTACACTGCACTTATTTATAACATTTAAAATTTAAAAACATAGGTCTTCCTGATTAGAACTTATAAAATCTTCGGTTCTGATTTTAAATAATTTAAAAAAAATTTCTCTAAGTTTTAAAATTTAAAAATGTCAGGGTTACTCGCCCTATGTCTATAGTGCTGCAGCGGCTTCTTCTTGTTTCTAGTACTGTATAGGTGTTATTCTGTGTAGTCTCATTGTGTGCGTGTCGCTGCTCTCTTTACTACGTGTTACGGAGTTATATCATATATCGTATAAAGTGCAACAGGATGCTTAAATATAATATTGTAAACTGTTGTTTGATACTGATGTATGTTATATGTATTTAAATGTTGTTCTTTCCTTGTGTATTGTCTATGTGGACTTATGCTATGTTCTTAATTTTCGTTGTAAGCTGTGCATTTGTGATTTGTCGTGGAAGTCACAGCAGGATTGTCTCCTCTTGGTTGACTTGCGTCTGTTATGGAATGGCGTATTTTTGTTCTTTCCCTGTTGGATAAGGATGCTGTTCATGAAGATGTCTGCGTGACTTGGGTTGTTATCGGTTGTAACCGATCATGAAGATAAAATAACTCTATACTTTTGTACGTTTAACAAGTTTTACTGATATGTATCCTCCACAGAAACTTATATCTCATTCGTATCTTTCATTTTCCATTACACATTTCGAGCCACAATCAGGTAGGTGCCAGTGCACAGGTACTCTACAGTAAATCGATTGATAGGCTCTAATGTTGAACCCATCACTACATTTTCAGTACATCGAGAGCACTAAGATTTTAAGTTTCATGTGAAATCGGTTTAAAAATACTCGTAGTGGTCACTTTTCGTTAAACGTTCTTCGATTATATCCATTGCCATTTGTAAACAGGAGGAAACTGTTAGCACACATTTTGGGACTACTCTCGAGGGCCGCACAAAATCAACTGACGGCCTGTGTGCTGCCGGTCTTTAGCGTAAGGTGAAGAATAGACCCCAAATACTGAAAAATCCTTTCAAGTACGACAGTCATGCATTGGAACAGGGACAACATAAGCTGCATATCGGATACTTACAGATATGAATAGAGTCCTGTTGATTACGGTGAAGTCGCCAAGACTGACTACAGGCGGAAATATGTCCATAGTTTTAAGGAACTTGTCAAACTGCAAAGAGAACACAGATTGGAGGCAGTGTAGGATGGGGTACCCAAAAGAAACCGAACTAATTTTTTTGTGGGCAGAGCTTTTGTAGTACCGCGTTTTGCCGCTATGAGCGCATAGAGCTAACATTCCTGAGTCGATAAGCCGACTACCGTTGCTTCAGAAGGTAAGGACTAGTTTCGGCAGAGTTTATAGTGACAACTGTTTTGTGTGATCGTCGTTTTTGCAATGGCCCGAACACATGAAAATGTTGAAAAAATTCGTGAAATCATCAAGGAAGATCGACGACGGACCATTGAAGAAATTGTGGAGCTGTCGGGAGTGACTTGGAGCTCAGTTCAGCGAATTTTGACAGAAGATTTGGGAATGAAAAGGGTGGCTGCGAAATTCGTGCCACGACTGCTGACTGTTGAACAAAAACAAGGTCGCGTGGAAGCATGCTGTGCTTTGAAAGAAGAGTCCCGAAATGATCAAACTTTTTTTTTTGTTTCCTCGAATGAAAAGAGACATGAAAGGAAAGCGTTTTGCTGATGTTGAGGTGAAGGAAAAAGCGACGGAGGCGCTGTCAAGCATCTCAAAAGATGAATTTAGACAATGTTTTGAAAAATGGAATAAAAGACTAGACAAGTGTATTAGTGTAAGTGGAGAGTACTTTGAAGGGGATTGAAGGTTTGTGGTATTGAAGGATTGAAGGTATTTGAATAAATAAGTTAAAAAAAATAAGCTCGGTTTCTTTTGGGTACCCCCTTGTACATTGTGATTACCCAGGTATATGTGCATGGGGTACTGATTGTCTTACGAGGTTTTATGACTAAGTTACATAACTGATAACTGTTTTAATGTGTGTGGGGGGGGAGCTGAATGTCACAGTACTTATCTAGTTTGTGCCATTCAATGTGAGCATCCCTTTGGTAATCTGCTTTAGTACAATTCAGTTTACACATCAAATTTTGCGTGATCCGTGGACTATAATATTAGGACTAAGTAAGAAACTCTGTGGCTTTAGTCCGCAAGCGAACTATACGGCCAGACCGAGCGACCGCAGATTGTCGGCGAAGTTAGTGCCAACTTTAGCTGATAGAGGGTATCGCATGGTCAGCGCAACGAATCCCGACGGCCGTTGATTTCGATTTTCTAGACCGGAGCCGCTACTTTTCCATTCAAGTAGTACTTAGTTATCCTCACGAGGCTGAGTGGACCCCGTTCCAGGCTCACTATATCTCAGAAAATCTGGTAGAGCCGGGAATAGAACCCAGGACCTCTGGATCTGTAGCCAGGAACTCTAACCACTAGAGCACAGAGGCGGTCTATTAGGACTAAGTATATGTTATGAATGCTGCTGCTGCTATTAATACTAATAGTACTTATATTCACAAAAAGAATTAATCGAATTAAAATAGGTCTATATCAGATAAAGTTACTTCGTATTCCTCGTCAATAAATTAAAGTATATAAACCACTCACCTCAAACTAGTGCCGAGGTCACGAAAACGTGGGTCTATAAATCCACTCCCCCATACGCCTTCATGGCGTAGTGCGTAATTAGTTAAGCTCGTGGACATTTTTTTTTTTTCCTTGGCACTACAGCCCCAGTGGGCCTAGGGCTACCTCCATGAACTTCTCCGTTCACTTCGGTTTTTCGAGATCTTACACATTCGGTAGGACTCCTTGGGTGGGTGATCAGCTCGTCGCAAGGATTCTACCTGTACACAAACACAGAAAAACACACACACACACAAGCTAAACATCCATGTCCTGAGTGGGATTCGAACCCACGATCCCGGTTTCCAAGTGAGCGAAGACAGTTCATGCCTTAGACCGCTCGGCTACCGTGACCGGCCAACTTTACCTTACCTTACCTTTTATATAAGAATTTACTCAGGCCATGCAAACCCCACAGTGGGGGACAGAATTAAGTCAGCAACAGTTTTCATCAGTGTGACGAATCACAGCTGGATTTCTCTTATTCCTCCGAGGGGTCATTGTGTTATAGTCTGTTATTTCTCAGATCGGAGACTCTCGCATCCGTGACTATGTGCAGCGCTCTCCTCTGGATAGAGACTACTTGTAGTGTCACAAACGTTTACCAATGTTTCGGAGAAGCGTATGCCTCAGAGCCGAAGATCTCTTCAAACCTTCCGCCATAGATGATTTCAGTTAGTCATTGAAAATCGAAGGAATTATGTAAATGTAATATGTATGGCTGTACCTCCTTCTGAACAGCTTTGTCGTTACAAGACCATCGAGCTTCCAGAAGCCCATCTCGTATTTCGTCCCCAACCTGTGGACAAACAATTGTCGTTCACGTCGCCAGAAAGACTTAGTTTGCAATGTAAACACATTTGAGATAAAATTACAGCAGCTGTGGGGCTAGGGTCATAAGGTTTCGGGTCTCTAGAACACTGCGAAAGCGGATTCAAATGCATGGATTATGTCATTGTCTTTCAGTGTGCATTTCGTTTTTCATTTCGCTTTCAGTAGCAGGATCATACACAGGAAGATCCAAAAGTCGCGCACATCACACCAAGCAATTATATTTTGCTGGTTTAATGCACGAACTACAAGACATAGAGCCCTTAGTTAGTTATTTAGAGAGGGTGGGTTTCCCCATGCACCGCGACCAGTTTGATCTATTGTGCTTCCCTCTATGATATTCTACCAGTCTCTATACCCTACCGATAAATGGTGCGTACCATCAGTCCCGCCGAGCAAGCGAGTTCGGCCACTTGCTTAGCGATGTCTATAATGCTTCCCCCATCTATCAGAGGCCTTAGAGATTATTGTTGGGCGGGAAACGTCCTGGAATTTGGTTCAGTGATCCCCTTTGGGGATATGAGGTTCTTTTACATGGCGTAAAGTTACGACACGGGACACTCAGCTTAAAGTCCCTCCCGGAGGGCTTGTTCCCTGAATTTTTCCGCCCTTAAAAATTCGACGACCTCCGCCGGGTATTTGAACCCGCGTACCACGAGTCACGAGGTGGGAACGTTACCCCTAGACTACGGAGGCCGCTACATAGAGCACTTACTATTAATGTTTATAACCATACAACTTAGAAATGCAAAATCAAATCATGTCTTTACAACATATGCTTGAAATGGCTTCCTTGTTCAGCAATGCATGCGCGAGCTCTTTTTACCATGTTTGAGGCCACCTGTAAACTGATGCTGTTAATCGCCGTCGTAATGTTCCTCTTGAGGTCATCCAGTGTATGAGGATTGTTTTTATAGACAATTCCTTTGAGGTAACCCCAAAGCAAAATCTACGGGTGACAAATCGGGCAAACGCCGGGCCACAATCCTTTCGAAATGAGACGGTCACCGAAAAACTCGCGCAAGAACTGCATGGTTTCATTAGATGTGTGGCATGTCTTGCTGCAACCATCGAATGTTAGCACGATATATGCGAATGGTGAATCGGTAAGGATTTGAATGGAAGCGGTCTTGGCTTATATCGATGTACTGCCCTGCCATTTTCTCGGAGGGCCTAAGGAAACCAACGAGGCACCTCAGTCAGGCTAACTGGTGTCCCGGTAGGAATTCGAACCATGGACCTCGCGAGTTCGTGTGTAAATCGTTGCCGCTACGCCAATCGTTTCGATGCTTTCCTGTGTCACTCTGTATTATTTATTCTTTTTTATTGCTAGTGGATTAGAGACCTGTATAGAGGAATAAATGACTTTAAGAGGGGTTACCAGCCTAGCACTAATTTAGTGAAGGATGAGAATGGTGATCTGCTTGCAGATTCCCACAACATTTTGAAGAGGTGGAGGAACTACTTCTCTCAGTTACTGAATGTACATAGGGTCAGTGCTGTTAGGCGGACAGAACTCCATACAGCTCAGCCGTTAGTACCTGATCCTAGCCAATGATATGAATCTACTGGGTGATAACGTAGATACCATAAAGATAAACACACAAACTTTAATTGACGCAGGTAAAGAGGTTGGTCTAGAAGTAAACACAGAGAAAACTAAGTATATGTTACTGTCTCGTCACCAAAATGCAGGGCAAAATCATGATATAAAGATAGGAAACAGATGTTTTGGAAATGTGGCACAGTTCAGATATTTGGGAAAAACGATAATAGTTCGAAACCTGATTCAGGAGGAAACTAAGAGATTGAACTCGGGTAATGCTTGCTACCATTCAGTACAGAACCTTTTGTCTTCTCGTCTGCTGTCCAAAAACATAAATATTAGAGTATAATTTTGCCTGTGGTTCTGTATGGGTGTGCAACTTGGATCGGTAGAAGACAAACAACTGATGGTGTGTGAAAATGGGACTAAAAGTTTTTACTTCGTTTGAAAAAATATCTGAAAGGACCGCAAAATCTGAAAACCATAACTGTCTGCATGTTACACCCCTGATATTACTGAGCAGATTCAAACGAAATTTGATGTATAAGTGTACATCACACTTTTGACCATTAAATTTAATTATGGTTAATATCGGCGAAATATCTGACTGGCTGCTGGCTGGACGACCGAAGGGTCAGATTTCGAGTCCGGGTAGGGTCAATAATTTTCACTTCTCCGTGTCGTCTACACCGGCACTGGAGGCCATCCAAACTCCTATCCAATGGGCACAGGGGGCCCTTTCTCCGGTGATAAAGTGGCCGGGGCGTGAACCTGACCACTCACCTCTAACTAGTGCCAAGGTCAAAAACCTGGGTCTATAAATCCATTCCCCATAAACCTTCATGGCCAAGTGCGTAATTAATTGAGCAGGGGAACAAATTTAACTCTTGTCTATCGGAGAAATATTGCCCTCCTTTACATGGAACGAAAACAGATATAAGCATGTACGTACAAACCTATAGTACAGGAACGAACACCACATCCCTATTTCAGATCATATGAAGAATCCCACGCTAAAAACGAACGCACTTCAGCGAACACCACATAGAAATCTGGCAACGCAAAGCAAAAGAGACATGACAACAGAAAAGAAAAGGCGGAAAAATAACATAAACACATACATAGCGTAGTCGGTATGGCGACCGAGGGATCGGAGTTCGAGGCCCGGTGCAGTCAAGAATATTCTTTTATCCATGTCATCCATACCGGCTCTGGGGCCCACCAAGCCTCTTATCCAATGAGTACCGGGTGGCCTTTCCCCGGGGTTAAAGAGACAGGGGCGTGAAGCTGACCACTCACCTCCAGCTAGTGCCGAGGTCAAGAAAAATGTGGATCTGTACATCCACTTCCCCATACGTTTTCACGGCGTAGTGCTTAATTAGTTAAGCACAGGGACATATTTACCTTTCAGTATTCAGTATTGAGGGGATGGGTTTTCCCATGCACTTAGACCAGTTATGGGTCCATTGTGCGTCCCCTTTTAATCTCTACTGTCTCCAGACCCTACCGGTACTGGTGCTCGCTATCAGCCCCTTTCTGCCAGCGAGGTTCCGATCCTCTACTGGCAGTTGTATCTAATAGTTAGTCCCTTTCTGTCAGAGAGGTCGCCCCTCCTCCGGCAGTGGTACCTAATACTTCCCCATCTACCGGAGGCAATGGAAACTACTTTGGGCGGGAAACTTTTTGGCCAAATTTAGCTCAGAGGTCTCCTAGAGACATGAGGTTCTTTTACGTGCCGTAAATCTACGACACGGGACCCACGGCTTGAAGTCCCTCCCGGAGGACTTGTTCCCTGAATTTTTCCGCCCATAAAAATTCCAGCACCTGCGCCGGGTTTGAACCCGCGTACCTTGAGTCACGAGGTGGGAACGTTACCCCTAGACTACGCTACATATTTACCTTAATAAATATGTACATGTATACACCGTTTAGCATCTAACGTAATTTTAATTCCAATTAGATTATTTAAGTGTTTTCAAAACGTTGAAGTCTTATATTGTGACATGCGCACCGTTTCCAGGAAACAAATTAGCAAATGCGTTGCCACGGAGAAATTACGAAACAGACCGTTTTTTTCCCCGTACTGAACACACGGTTTCCGAGACACCGCATTCATGAAGAGCAGTTAGGGAACCCGAGCCTGCGATCTCTATTCCGGCCGCCTTGCACTTGTAAAAGGGAGTTCGTCATACGGCATTCGTCTCAGTGGAAGAGAAGACGCTCGTGGTCCAGTAAGGAATGGAGCAAGTTGTAAACAGTAATTGATGTGAGCTGGCATAATTGATTGTATGTGCCAATGAATAAATTCATGTAATCCACAATTCATTTTTACTAGTCACGCTAACCCCGAATACATGATAATATTTAATATATATATTTCATAACATAAGAGCATTACATAAACAACATGCCTGTAGAACGAACTCCCATTGTGTAAATACTGGAGAGTATAGGGAGGTAGGTAAAAAATAAAGTTTTCCCTGTGCTTAACTAATTAAGCACTATGCCACGAAGGCGTATGGGGAAGTAGATGTGTAGATCCATATTTTCTTGACCTCGGCACTAGCTGGAGGTGAGTGGTCAGCTTCATGCCCCTGCCACTTTACCCCCGGGGAAGGTCCCCCTGTACACTTGGATAAAAGGTTGGGTGGCTCCAACAGCCGGTCTGGACGACTTGGAGACGAGAATTTTCTTGACCCTACCGGGACTCGAACTCCAACCCCCTCGGCCGTCCAACCCATAGCCAGTCGGTATACTAAATACGCTATCCCGGCTCCTATAGGGAGGTACAGGAGAGAGAGAGAGAGAGAGAGAAGGGTGACTGTAAGGACTCTGTGTACCTGACGATGGCCATAATAGGCCGCAATATGTTGTACATGCAAACGTGCAGTGTGTTTATACCAGAACTGTGTAGAGTGAGTAGTAGCGAACATTATCTTACACACAAGATGACGCTACACTGTAACATTTCTAACGTAAGTTTTGTCAATTAGAATACCCCCCATCCTATGAAAATCGATGCATAAGATTAGACCATTTATATAGTCCATAACTGAAAACTACACTTTTCTATGTGAGATACTTTTTTTAGATATCGTAAGTTTTATGTGTTTTCCAGTGCTCCTGAGGAATATAATGAACTCACATCTCGTGAGGCGTTGTTCGCTGCGTTGCAGATCAGGTACAGAGTGTACTCCATGACACAGCATTCAATCGCCATTAGTACCTGATCTGCCCGCAGTTGGCGCGCCAGGTTGCTCATTGTGTGGTACACGAAGAAAGTCAGGCTGAGGAACATGTACAGAATGTAGAAACCGTATGTATACGTCATAGCGCAGCCGGTCTGACGTACCAAGCGGCTCAATTGAACCCACAGCTCCCTGTGAGTGTCGATAATCTGCAGGACTCTTCTCGGAGATTCTTCGCATTCCTGTAGAAAGAGAAGTACAAGAGCATAATTATGTTAGGGGTTGTTTGAATACGGAGCGACAGAACAATTAGCAGAGGCGTGTCATTGCTGTAGGCTCAAGGAAAGGTGAAAGGTTAAGTCGCTCCTGTGCTTAATTAAGCACCACACCTCCAAGAAGAACGAATGAAGTATGAGCATAGCAGTGCGAATTCTTACCCTCTGCACTAGTTGGAGGGGTTGGAGGGGATCGGTTAGCTTCACACGTCGGCCTCATTACCCCTGCGGGGAGGGCTCCTTGTACCCGCTGAATACGAAACTGGGTGAGCTACAGAGCCCATCTGAACGTGGTCACGAGGAAAAAATTATTTGTCCCCATCGAGAATGGAACCCCAATCGTTACTAATTAAATAAAACTAGCGAACTCCATGGAGATTAGTCTTGTTGAGAATCTGTCAGTCGCTCAGCTACTCAAGATTTTCCCAAGATTTTAAGGAACCGGAGGTTCATTACTGTGTTCGCAAGAGCCCACTACTAGTCCCTATCCTGAACTAGATAGTCCAGTCCATACCGTCCCATCCTATTTCTCTAGGCTACATCTTAATATTGTCACCTGATAGTGTGACTATAGACGGGTTTTGGGTTGACGATCTGATTTATTGGACTCTTTGATAGAGTGCGTGACTACACTTTACAGTTCACTGTCACACACACAGTCACGTCTTCACTGGCCGTTGCTCGGTAGCGGTTTTGAACGGCGGACTTCCACCTTCCTCTGGATTCCCGAACTGTCCCCGGCCTCAGCTACCAGCTTCTCGTAGCAACAGCTCGTAATGACTGAACCTTAACATTTCTCCAAGTAACTCTCTGACTAACTCAGTCACTCGCCAACCAACAGAATTCAACTGACTCTCGCTAACTAACAGTCCTGCTTATAACATCTCGGCATAGACCGCCCTGAAAACACCGTTCCATTATTGATTCGAATTGTTGAGGTGGAACCATGCTTGTCTGTGAAGCCGTTACTTAGTAACGGCTGTAGTATATTTATCTCGCGGTTGTTTCTCAGCAACGATCGTACATACCATAATATCATCCTCCCGCCAACTCTGAGTGAATCTACGAATGTCATTCCTTCTGGCTTCCCCACACACCGTGTATGCATTCCACTTTTCCCCCATGCGTGTTACATGACCTTCTCATCTTACCCGCCTTGGCTTGATCATTTTGATTACATTTTGCGGAGAGTGTAAGTTAAGAAGCTTCTTATTATGTAATTTTCTCTAACCTCGTATTACTTAATCCCTTTTCGGTCAAAATATTCTCTTCAGCAGCCTGTTACTCAACTGCTCTCAGCCTATGTTCTTCCTTTAATGCCAGAGACCAAGTTTCACACCAGTACAGCACCACAAACAAAATTATACTTGTTTTACATCCTAACATATTTAACATCACACTTTACAGGGAGGGAATCCTCGCTCCCCTCTGATGCTGTGTTGAGCCCCGTAGTCCCTCTGGGTCCGGGGCTGCCTCCAGTTACCCAGTTGGAACCACAAGGTCGAACTGGAGGAAGTTGTATCGTGTCTGCATTGAGCTTTATCTCACCTTCCGGAAATTTCTCCAGAGGCTCCCGGCTGCTGACGACAGCGCCCCACACGTGAGGTGCCAAAATGTTACCACATAGAAGCGTACCACGTCGAGGTACCATTCCTTGACGGCCACCCACCAATCCACCCACACATCGTCTCCGTTCGTCAGCTGGTAGATGACTTCAAAGCTAAAGATGAGGACCGGCAGAACGCACATGATAATGAAGACTTTCCGTCTCAGGCCCAGGCTCAGAGGTCGACCCGTCATTTTGCTGTACTTCTCCTGCAACAGACGAAGGCATCTCGACTCGTGTAATGCTTTTGCTGTACCTGACGTATTAGCTCGGATATAAGAGAGGGATTCTTTCAAATATTGCTTCATAGAAAAAAAAAGTCTCCTTATTTTCAGGTCCTTAAGAACAAATATGGAGATGAGTTCTGTTTGTTAATTCTGATGTGTTGATATTTGTGAAAATACCTAGAATAATATTCAAGGTATTAAATTTTAAATTTATTATTATTTAACTCTATAGTTTTACTTAATTTTGCTTACAACCCTCAGAACTGAGTTAAAGAGAAGGTTCCTTTTTCTGATTTTGCGATTGGAAAGATAGGGGTTTGCCGTATATTCAGGCTGATACGGTGCTTCGAAATTACTCAGAACTTACCAGGTGTACTTTTAACGTAATCTGTTTCTTACTCATTCAGTGTTTCATTTGTGGTTACATATATTTACAGCTTCACAGGTTTATTAACAAACGGACCCTTTGGGTTGTACTGTTCACAACATATAATCCTTTCAGCACAGAATTAAAGTGCAAATTAGTGTGAAAATTGCGAAATCGTACTTGCGGAAAGTGACGCTATGCAGTCTTTTACATGGCTACTAACGTCTCGTAGGAACCTACTGCCTCCATCTTCAGGGTAGAAGAAGAGGACCGTGAAGATATTGCAATGATCTTTATGACCACAACAGTGAAAATCTCGCATAGCTTATAATGTGAGAATTACATACACCCTATCAACAAACCTCGAAGAAGGATGCACAAACATCCATAATTTTTCCAGAATTAAGCAAAATGCAATTAAGCAATTTATTTATATGGATCAGAAAAACACTAAGTAGGGCTCAAAAGTTAATGTGACCACATCAGCTGAAGAGGTCATACAACAGTGGCTAAGAAAGGGCGAAATGTGTTGAGAAAGAGAGAGTTATTGCCTGTTTCCAAGCCCTTTTTGGAATTTGTCTGGAGAGACAGAGGGAAGCTTTGGATATCTATTGTGGAGTAGGACTCCTGTCTGTGTCATGCTCACTGCCAGTGATGTTTGAAGGGTTTTCGTTAAGTATTAAGGCTGATATTAATATAATACTGTTGAATATTGTCCTATGCCCTTAAGTAATCTCTTTATGGTCCTTTGTACAGAGACCATATAATTGATGGAGACCGTGAACTATTTGCATGTTTCATTAATCGAATAGACTTAACAGCCACTGTAATGCTCTCGCCCCAAATATGCACCCGTCCACAAAATGACAGTATTTTATTATTCACGGCTTTCACTAAGGTGTTTAGAGACTGGAGCATGTGGAAAAGGGCAGGTGCAGTGAGTTCTTCGCTCAACTTCCTGTGGGAATCACAAGCCAGTTGAAACCAATGAAACTGACCTGAAATCGAGCCCAGCTGGACAGGTAGCGAGCGATGTTGTTGGCTTCCGGCCAGTTAATGACTGGGATGGCCAGAATAATGAGGAAGTAAGAGACAGCCATGAAGACGAAGAACATGACATTGAAGTGGCGATGTGTGGCCATGAGTTCCTGGAGTCGCACCCCGGTCGTGAACCATAGGATGACAAGCATCGTGAAGTAGAGACATACGGAGTAGATCATCAGGGGCGAGAGAGGGCTGAACACCCACATGCCTGTACAGTACAATCACAACTAGTTATTCACAGTGTGTAACCAGCTGGACTTTACATCACATCTGCCAGTGCATTCTGACATATCGCCGTAAGTGTGACTGATGTTCGTTGTCTATCAGTGTCATTATGCTTTTCGTCTATTGTGCAATTTTTTATGAGCTTGCTCTGTGAAAGACATTAAAACAAGAGCCTAGGAAAATAGAAACATATCTCTAAAATAGTAATGTACATGTAACAACAGCTTGTAATATGAAAAGAGATGGGCAGAAAACACATGTATCGAAAGGTAAGACTTTGACATAAGATGAAGACTTGTTAATGCATGTCATATTTAGTGACAGTTAAGATACGGGGACAAGATTGTCTAGTCAAGTGATGAGAACTACAGTACAGGACGCAAATAGATATTTGCACTAGATCCTTCCAGCCGCACTAGGCCCTGGGGTTCACTCAGCCTCTAACAGAAATGAGTACCAGGAATTAAATAAATACTTTTCCTGGGGAGTAAAGCGCGGCCGGCGCGTAAGGCTGACACCCTTACCATGTGTGAGCCGAGTGTCTCAATAATGTGAGATCCTCGACGTCTCACAACCCTATGGGCCTTCATGGTCTGTTACAGGGATAGCTTTACTTCTTTACTTTTACTAGATACCCATACAGACAGTGGACAGTAAAGTTCTGCAACTAGTAAAATTTTATAAATAATTTTANATCCCTTGGTGACGTCACCGCTGTTGACTCGCGTTGCGTAACTGCCAGGTTGCTGGGACTCGGCTAACTTCGGCTCCGCTCGGCTCACTTCGGCTGGCGGGGGGGGAGGGGCGTCATCCATAGCTCAACATGTCACAATATATATCAGTGGCAGATCTATTGTACAACAAAAGTTAGCTGGTTATACACTGTGAATATCTCAACAGAACAGTTCGGCCAACCCTTTCAGAGCCGTCGGCGGGTTAGAACTCTGCATGTGTGTCATCATATTCCGGCGTCTTAGTGCTGTTCTGTAATAAGCAGGGTGACAAAAATGTTGATGAAGAACACACAGGACAAGAAGAAGAAGAAGAAGAACAACAACAAAAGAAAAGTGACGGAGGAGACTGAAGACGGGAAGAGAACAAAAGAAGAAGAAATTAAGTAGTTACGAGAAGGAAGAGAAGAACAAAAAGGAGGAATGCATGGATAAAGATTATGAAGGAAGGAAAGAGACATGAGGACAGTAAGGATGAAAATGGCATGAGAATAAAAGAGACAAGAGGGAGGTGGCAGAAGAAGTTACAGACTAGTAAAATGACAAGGAGGATCACAAGAAGGAGAACTAGAAAGCGAAATGGGGGATGTGATGTGATATTGAGAGCCGGAACAGGCCATGAGGCCTAGACCGTGAAGATGAAGATAGTGGAAAGGTGGCAGGAGGAAGAAATAAGAGACGAATAAGAACAAGTGGAATAAGGAGAGAGTTGTATAAAGTAGGAGGAAGGGGCAGAATGTAGAAGTGGAGCTCATGTGTATTTTTCTATGATCTCCATACGCTTTCCCCTCTCTAGGATTTCTCTTATTTTCGGTTGCTTGGGTCTGAAAGGGTTAAAATATTACATGTATCTCACGTGTTTTCTGTTTTACTCTAGTAAGAGTGTGTAAATGTAATGGCATAGTCGTCTCCGCCCCTAGGCACCACACCGTCAAGGTGTACAAGGAGCTGAAATGCATTCTTCGTACCAGCAGATGGCGCTATCAGTTTAAAGCTCCAGCCGCATTATTCCAAGAGAAAGAATTCCACAAACGTAGCAGTGGCAGACTGGGAACGAGACAGATATGGAGGCGAAGTGTAAAATTCTTCCCTTGCCTTATCAAATCCAAGTAATTCACTGCATAACCAGGCATTTCACCAAGAGCGCTACCCTGGCAATTCCCAGTTGGTACATAAACTGTCAGAAGTTAAAGGAATCTAAGGATATATCCTTCGAAATTTCAACTTCACGTCTAAGGACTACATTAAATTTACCAGAAAAAAAAGATTGAGCGAAAATATGTAATTTTTACGTGAAGTTCCACCTGACTGGATATTTAAAGAAATGGGGCAGATCTACTAATTACATTAATATCTTGAACTGAACTTCATGATGTCTCTCAGTTTTTCAGCTTAGTGTAAATATATGTACGAAGCTACACCGTTCCAATTGAACTGATAAGGGGCAGACAAGAACTTCACTATTCCGGGGAGGTACAATATAAGCAATAGTCGTGGCCTAGGAAGGAGAGAGAACTTGCTGCTTACTCAGCCTTACCCGACCGTTCCTAAACCAAAGACAAGAAAGAAGTTGATTGTCATGGAGACTGCACACGTGATCGGTTGCAGCGCTGCAAGATTAGCAATACAACTTGAAGACCCCGGCTAGGTCCGTCCGAATGGTTAATTTTTAGCAGTGCTAGTGGGGCCTTGGGACAACGGCCCGATGTTGACGAATTGCTTGAATGATGGCTGGGGAAGAGGAAACCGAAATATTCGTAGACAAACATGCCATTTTGTCGACTACAAATTTCCACATGGACTGCACTGGAACTGAAACCAGACCTCTGCCACGGTGCACCGCTCCGTCTGGTTTAACCAATCTGTGCACATATAAATTGTTAAGGGAACATTTTAACTTACAGCTTGACTTGGTAAAATGATACCTCTGGGTGTCTTCGTAATGGGGATGATGCCGCTCACTTGTAGTACTTTGATGATTGGGTTCAGCTCCCGGTTGAAAGAGTTTAGTGTATCCTTGACTCCGGTGAATTTATTTTGCGGAGTTTCATTGCTTGGATTAGTCTTCACGAGCTGCTGATTATCACTGAACATAGACACGGGTGCAACCTCGCGTATGAGGATGTTGGTCGTATTCAGCCTCGTGTCTGAGCCCGGGAACGCCGACATCTCGGCCTGCAGCTGCCTTCTCGCTGTACGCCCCGGTTCTCTGTTTATGAAATAAAATGCACATAAGCTTTTGTTATGTCCAGGAATGAAAGGTAAACAAACTCATCTGTTCTTGAACGTTCAGTTAACGCACCTGCACTTTATCAAGACTGAAGATCGGAACATCAGCTACCAGCGTCTGACAGTAAATCATTGACCAGTCCGCGCTCTTAACGTAAGTTCTCGTTTAACGTCGTGAAATCGTTCTTGTAATCCGCGACGTTATGTGAAACGACGTTGAGCGCAGAACTTTTTATCATAAGAAACTTAAGAAATAAGTAGGTTACGTTCTTCAACATCTCTTCACTCCGTAACATGCTTTACAATACAGAATATATAAAAGCCACTGTCTCTCCCGTGGCCTGTAGTTCGCAAGCGAACTATACCGACCGAGAGACCGCCGCTTGTCGACAAAGTTAGTGCAAACTTTAAAGGATAGATGGTGTCGCATGGTCAGCGCAACGAATCCCACGGCCGTTAATCTCGTATTTAAGACATGAACGCCACTGTGACTATAAATACTTGTATGTACTTGGCTATAAATACAGGCAATTATGAGCTGCAATTAAGTTTATTTAACTTTTAATGATATATGTGAGTCGCCGACGACGAAAGTGAAGCGAGCGAACGGTGGAGCAATGTTATTTACTTATTTGCTTCAGTAAACTTCCTCTTCGATTATTTCCCCAGACTCTGGGATTAAGTGTTAACACAACGATTTATGGAGCCTTGGTAAGAAAATAATATTAACGTAATAACGTTAACTGGGACAAAGCGGCCTCCGTAATCTAGAGGTAACGTTCCCACCTCATGACTCGTAGTACGGGGGTTCAAACCCGGCGGAGGTCGTGGAATTTTTAAGGGCGGAAAAATTCATGGAACAAGTCCTCCGGGAGGGACTTTAAGCCGTGGGTCGCGTGTCGTAGCTTTACGGCACGTAAAAGAACCTCATATCTCCTAAGGAGGTCACTGAGCCAAATTCAAGGACATTTCCCGCCCAATATTAGTCTCTAACGCCTCTGATAGACGGTGGAAGCATTATAGATACCGCCAAGCCAGTAGAGGCCGAACTCGCTGGCTTGGTCGGGACTGATGGTAAGCACCAGTATCGGTAGGGTATAGACTCTGGTAGAATATCATAGAGGGAAGTACAATAGATCAAACTGGTCGCGGTGCATGGGGAGACCCACCCTCTCTAAAAATAACTAATAATAATAACTAACTGGGACAACGTTAAGTGAGGACTTACTGTGTCTCATTTATTTTTCAGTTTTTAGTTTGTACACTAGGCCTAAGTTTCATATTTGCTTTCATTGGTATTATTATTTTTAAATGCTTTATAGGCAATTATTCGAAATAAATGTATGTACTTTTATCATATAAGTGGGATACGCGGTAGCATAGTTGCTTGAGACACTATGCTACAATCCGGAAGGTCGCGGGTTCGAGTCCCGATTAGGTGGATTTTTTTATTGATCTAATCCTCTCAGCCGCACTATGGCCCTGGGGTCGACTCAGCCTTTAACAGAAATGAGTACAAGAAATCTTGGCGGTTGGCTTGTAAGGCTGACAAACTTACCGCCATCTATGAGCCGATTGTCTAGAGAAAATGTGGGAGCTTCGACGTCTCACAACCCCATGGGCCTGCACGGCCTGTTACGAGGAAAAATTTACTTTTTCTTTACTTATGGCATGAGCACTGTATTTGAGCTGGAGAGAGGGGAAGGGATAGGAATGTAGAGGAAATTACGTAATTAGAAGCTTCATTATTAATACTAATTTATGAGGTGTTAAAATCAAGGGCAATGAGGTGGGAGAAACCTATAGCTCGCACGAGGGACATGAGAGTGACACACCACGTTTTGTCGACAAACCCAAAGGGAAGGGACCACTTCCGAGACAGGATGCGACCGTGTTAACCGGATTTATCAACCCCATTAACGTCCAGTGTTTGACTCCTCTTAATACGGTAACGAAAAATCTAATTCCCTAGAAAGCCAAGTGGCCTACTTATTGACCAGCTGAGCAACTGTCACGCTTCTCAAGAAAGCCTCTGCTCAATGAGTTGTGTGTAGCAGGCCTATATATTTCCACTCTTCTCTGTTACATTTGTATTGTCCTGCCGATCACAGTGGCCGCGTGGTCTAAGGCATGAACCGTCTTCGCCCGCTCCAACACTGGGATGATCTCGGGTTCGAACCCAACTCGAGACATTGATATCTGCGTGTAGCGGCCTTGCGACGGGCTGATCCACCGTCCAAGAAGTCCTACCGACTCTGTATAAGTTAGGAAACTGAAACGCGACCAAAGTCCACAAGGGCAGTAAAGCCATAGATAGATATGAATTATGCCGTATCATTGTGGCTATAATTCTCATGTTTAAATTGAAGGAAAATTCACTTCGGTATGGCGAACTTGAGATTAACGAACGAGTTTCAAAGAGACCATCACATTCATAAGACAATGAGTTAGTGTGCAAGGACAGTGAATTGAGTAAATTGCTTGATGTAGTGTGTTTTTTAAGTCTTCACACGAAAAATGAAACAACTCCAATTCTCAGCTGCAATGCAGTTACTGGTATTTGAAATTCAAAGTTATTTGAACAGACATAAGTAAGGTTTATTAAGGAAAGATTAATGTACATTTCAGTTTTTTAGGTGTTCAGAATTGACACTTGTGTGTTGGATGTACGTTCTGAATAATTTGTTAACGATCCATGTAACCTTACTTAGAACATCAGGGTCAATTATGCGTCTCACAGCATCGAAAACTAGATGAAGTAATTCGTCTTAACTCCTTACTTTGCTCTCATAAACCACGTCCGCCGTATAACCCAATACCTGGATAGCTAGTGGAGCGAGGTCCGGTGACTGTGGTGGTCAATTCTGTGGACTACTACTGCCAACCCATCGGCCAGGGNTGAAGAAAGCAGTCTTCTGGGATTTGGCACCGTGTATCTGTGGTGTTAACCGACGTTTCGGAGGAACGTATCGCCTCCATCTTCAGGGTAGAAGAAAAAATATATAAGAAATCTGCAAGCAAAGAGACTGCTTTTACCGGTTCTCACGGTCTCTTTGCTTGCAGATTTCTTATATATTTTTTCTTCTACCCTGAAGATGGAGGCGATACGTTCCTCCGAAACGTCGGTTAACACCACAGATACACGGTGCCAAATCCCAGAAGACTGCTTTCTTCAAGGATATTTTAGTTTGCAAAATATTTGGCGTAATTACCACCTGATAGAAGTTCCTGTAAGACGTGTGATTCAGCGAGGTGTCCACCAAAGACACTATAACGCACATTTATAAAGAAACTAATTGGGAAATCATTACCGATGTTACTTGTGGATTTTCATGAGCTCACAAATGGCAGATTCTGGTACTGTTCATTGCCAAGCGGGTATAGTTGTTTTATTGCAGAATAAAATGTAGTCGATTGTGCGGCAAACCAGTGACAGTGTTTCAATATTCTATCCATTTTCACGTGTTTGAGATGTCGAATTCGCCAGATGTGATACAGACACAGACCTTCAGTGCGTGACGTTTGCCGGAGTCTGATATCTAGGACAGCGCTTTCCGTTGCAATGGGCTTGATGATTTCTTATTCTTCAACATTTGGTCGCATCCGAAATGCAGAAAAATCCGACACAATCGAAAATGAGTTACTATCAACAAAGTGTCGATGGATAGAGCTAAACATCCGTCCATCCATCTGGAATTTTTCGCAGGGGAAATGGCCGCCGAAATTCTTCAACTTCAGCCGTCGCTTTGCTGTTAGGAATTTGTATACAGAGATAATATCTGCGTATTCTTCATCTACAGATGCAAGTGACTCGTTCACAGTTACATTCGGTAGCAAAGTAACAGCCTGATAGAAAACACACGCACGGCCTGACTGACTTTATGCTAGCTGGAGCACTTCCAGTGAGTAGTAGTTCGTTTGAATTCATCCATGCCAGCTCGCTCATGCGCAGAACTTACAACAGGAACTAGTCATAGCGCCATAACCGCTGAGAATCAGACACAAGTTTGTATGATATTTCTGACTGGGAATGGCAACAGGATTAAGATTCTGAAATAACAGTAAACTAAGTAAAATTGTCCTTTTGCTTAACTAATTAAGCATTACGTCATGAAGACGTATGGGAGAGTGAATATGTGGATCCATGTTTTCTTGACCTCGGCACTATTTGGAGCTTCACGCCCCGATCGCTTTACCCCCGAGGAAAGAGTCCCCGGTATCCATTCGACAGGAGGTTGGATGGGCCCCAGGGCCGGTTGGAACTTCGTGAAGCAGAGAAAATTCTTGAATCTACTCAGACTCGAACTCCGACCCACCGGTCGTCCAGTACTTAGTCAGTCGCTATACCGACTGCGCTATCCAGGTTCCTAAGATTCTGAAGTACTGAAATAAATTACCGGACACTCTTGTATTTGTGTGTGTTCATACGTGCACTGTCGTATAAGTGTTCAACACTATTGCCGCAACCCGCCTTAGAACAGATTTTCAGAGAGCTCCACCCCCAGTCCCCACACCCTATCTCTAGGCTCAATACCAAGTTCTCCCAACTAATTCTTAGTCGTCCGTGTGTATGTTTCCCTTATCAAAATTGTGCATGCATTCATGTGTTCCCATCCTAACCACAAGTCCAAATCATCGTGACTTCACACGTGACGTGTAACGTCCAGTATTTACCGTCCGTCAATATTGCAACACTCTTCCATTCACCACTCAATTTTTAGTTTAACATTATACACCTTGAAACTACATGTTTCGGCCCAAAACGACCATATTCTGGTGTCTTGATATGTTGCAATTATTTTATTGAATTATGTTAAAACTGCTACACTGTCTTAGTTCGTGTTAAAATCACACGCTGTAGTCCTCTTTTCAAGGTAAAACCAGATAAAATCCTTTGAAGTTTCTATTATACCCACATAATTTTGGTGCATATTATTTCACCTCACAAGGGGTGTCGTCCATTGTTCATAAATGTATGTCTGTCCAGGGTGTTTTGTTTCGGCAGCTTCCCCCTCACGTTCGTAGCCTACTTTTCAGTTATGACTGCCATATGTCCCTGGTTTGCATGTTTCCCCCACAGCATGTGGTGTTGTCATTTACTAGTAGGCTACAAACGTGAGGGGCAAGCTGCCGAGACAAAACACCCTGGACAGAATGGACAATGGACGACACCCCGTGTGAGGTGAAATAATATGCACCAAAATTATGTGGGTATAATAGAAACTTCAAAGGATTTTATCTGGTTTTACCTTGAAAAGAGGACTACAGCGTGTGATTTTAACACGAACTAAGACAGTGTAGCAGTTTTAACATAATTCAATAAAATAATTGCAACATATCAAGACACCAGAATATGGTCGTTTTGGGCCGAAACATGTAGTTTCAAGGTGTATAATGTTAAACTAAAAATTGAGTGGTGAATGGAAGAGTGTTGCAGTATTGACGGACAATAAATAATGGACATTAAGTTGAACAATTGCAACCATTTTAATTATATTAGGCAGTTCTGTAGGTAACGAAGTTCCTCATTGTGTGAACCTAAAAATGCTTAATTACGTCATTATACCCAGGTTAACATGTCAGGTGTATGAGTAACTATAGTCGAGGTTTGGATTGTTAATTGGATTTATTCACTACTGACAGATCATAACTACAAGTAACTATAGCTCTATGGTTAATTAATACACTTTGCAGTTTCATAAAACAAGTCTTCTCAGTCTGCAGTGTCTTCATCAATCGTTGCCTGGTAAATGTTTCCAACGGCTGACGTTCCTCTTACTCTGGGTTTCCGAAATATCCCCATGCCTCACTTACCAGCTTTTAACAGCAACGGTTCACCACGACTGAACTGCAGTTCTCTGACTAACTTACCAACTCAACTTCGAACTCTTCTTTGCACTGCACTAAGGTAAGGTAAAGTTGTCCGTATGCTTAACTAATTAAGCACTACGCCATGAAGACGTATGGGGGCGTGGACTTATAGATCCACATTTTCTTGATCTCGACACAAGTTGGAGGTGACAGGTCAGCTTCATGCCCTGGCCGCTTTACCCCCGGGGAAGGAGCCCCCGGTACCCAATGGATAGGATGTTGGTTAGACCCTAGAGCCGGTCTGGACGACGTGGATAAGAGAAAATTTTTGACCCTACCTGGACTCTTAACTCTGTCCCTCGGCCTTCCAGTCCGTAGCCAGTCGCTATAATGACCGCTCTATCCCGACGCTTTGTACTGCACTGCACTGCACTAACTTTCTCTAATTGTTCTGCTTATAACTTCTAGGAATGGACCGCACAGAAAACACCGTTCCTCTGTTGCTGTATCCATTGTTGCGTGCGCAAGCATCGGCGGACCGCACAGAAAGCACCATTCTTATCTTGCTGTTTACGTGGTGTTGCCTCGTAACAGCCGTCGTGTAATTGTTTATTCCGCCGTCTTTGCCTAGCAACGGGTCTACATGCCACAATATTTTAGATGAATTTAAAGCACATGTCGATTTTTCTGAACACTTTTTTTTCAGACTCATGTAATGTATTCCCGTCCGTCGAAATAAAAGGCCACGTTTCACACCCACCAAAAAGAAATAATTTTGCGGCTTATCTCGCATGGATCTGAAACGTGTTCTCTTATCGAAAAGAAAGAATATAAACTATTCGCATAGAAAGCGACAAATCACTATTTTCCGCCGTAGGTAACTTGTAATAATTTGTGACTTGTATTAGCTTCGAAAATTTTCATTTTGAGATAATTTGGTTTAAGTATCTCAGAATATATATTAAGAAATCATTATGTATTACCTACTTCAGTGAGGATATGAACTCTGTAGCTTCAGATTAAATTACCATTACACAACTTCTCCTACTCTCCACTCTGGATATCAGCGTAGGTTATCCAATGGTTGCCAAAGGCGCGTTTTGTTGACTTCTTTTCCAATAATTTTTTGCGGCCTTGGCCTTCTTACGTAAACATCCTCTAAAGGAATACGGAATTAGAGACAGCTGATCAGGCTGCGTGTATCAAGGAAACCCCATATCATGTCACTGTGAATTATTCTCACTAAAAAACCGATTCGCAAGTTTTCGAACATGGTAAATCATAGATGAGTCTAGTGAACAGGCATGTACTGTTTTATGAAGTCTGAATGTGGGATGACTTTCAAAAGACGAACATATTTGTGACTGCAGCTTCTCAGGACGAATTTCAAGACTCAGGCGCAAGTGACCATTTAGCGGGGAAAGGGCATAGCTGCCTGCATTAGCAATGCAGACTGTAAACATCACTCAACTTCCAACAGAATGTGCCGTTTTCAGTTGCCGGCTGAGTGGATGGAACTTGCCTTGAATAAAACATATAGGACTTCTGAAGGATAATGACGCGTCTCTGAAGGCCTCGTCTAGTTCAACATTCCCATCATCTTCCCTCATTTAAACTTACTAATAATACTGTCACGTAGTATGTTGATTATAGACGGGGTTTGAATGGATTTGTTGATCAATTATACACATGACTCGGAACTACAATCAATTACAGCACCACCACCAATCACCACAGCACCCGCTAAGTCTTTTCCCAGCCTGCTGTGTCTGTATCAGCCGTTCCCTGACAACGGATTCTAACAGTGGAGATTCTTCAGCTTCACGTGTTCAGGTCTGCTCTTCATAGCCTCCCGTGAAGAACTATCAACTAACTTCGTCCTTTGCTCCTTAACATTTCGGTAGTGACCACGTAAAACACCCCGTTTCCATTCTTGTAGTCCAACTGATGCATTATTAAGAATCCGCTACCTAGCAAACAGAACTTGTATACCGAGGCGTTGTCCAGAAACGGTCGCTGTTTACAAGTCACTGCTCAGCAACCGGTCTATACGCCACAATGCAAAAAAGTCTCCGCAGACCGAGTCATAACCATTCCTGCGCATGTAGAGGTGGTGCAACTGAATAAATTTCGAAAATTTAATTTTTGCTTTTGTGTGTTATTTTCATTAAATAACTTGAAAATATAAAATAAATAAATTTGTCCCTGTTAAGCACCATGCTTTGGGGGAGTGAAGTCATAGTTGCACGTATTCCTAATCACGGCGCTGGATGGAGATGAATAGTGAGCTTCACATCGCCCCCTCAGACAATTTACCCCTAGTACACATAGGGTGACAAATGCGTATTAGAAGGGTGGTCCTACCGAGTGTATACGAGTATTTTATCTGCTAGAACACTCGACGAATATGGGTGACGTTTGACAACGCTATGGGTGAATTTTTATTGTAGTCTACATTGCCCTGTCTTAATATCGTGACGTGACGCCTGAAAGCCGGAATAAGCCATTGCTAGACAACGCTTCATTAAACACATTCTCGAGGTTACGCAGTAAACAGTGGGCCCTCCGTTGCTAGGTAACAGGTCCCCCAAACAGAGATTTCCGCTGCAACGGATACGCCGATGAAGGTCAAAGCGTGTCCACGGACTGACATACGTTTCCGCGGCAACGAATATTTAACAGAGACACATTCCCGTGACAAAGGAAGAATGACAACTAACTGTTCGAGCTGGTGATCTGTATTCGGGACTCCTGGAAGTTACAAAAGAGTAGTGATTCATTCGTAAGTGAATTCAGAAGGAGACCGGTGTGTGAGTAGTGATTCACCGTTAATCATTCGTCACATTGGAAGAGAAGACGCTTGTGGTTCAGTAAAGAATGGAGCGATTTGTAGACAGCCACTGACTGTGAGCTATCATAATTCACTGTAACTGTAAAGAAGCGTCAACAGACCCAATCATCTAATCCAGAATCCAGTAGTATAAATCGCACAAACCCTGAATACGTGACTATACTTTGATCCACTGGCAAAGAGAGTTGCAAGGAGGTGCTATGGGTATGTGGTTCGCTCCGTATTCACGTAGCTGTGTCTCAGAATCCAACTTGCGGCAGCTCATACCACTGAAGTGAGGTACACGTGTATCTTGAGCAGCACATGAACAAAAGACTAACTCATGCCGCAGTCCGGCAATATCAACAATGAATACGTCACCGAGTATGTTCGTGCAGTCTGAGCGCTGTAGTCACATTCGCAACGTACCCAATACGAATTCCAGTGGTGTTACCGATGACCCTACTCGAAGCTTGTCGTGTTTTTCTTTTAATGTATCCGGGCGAGAAGGCCACGACCGCCTCCCCCCCAGAAACCATGACGTTCCCACCAAAAATGATCATTTACCATGTTAATTGAAAGAATGAATGTATATAAAGTCACCCTATGTATATGTACCTAAAGGAAGACGGAAGATTGGTGCATTTGAGAACAGATAGAAAGCAACAGGAACCGACTTAAATGTCATAACATTAATAAAAGAGGGGAGGTTGGTATGAGTGCGATAAGGACCAACATGAAAAAAAAATGCTTACAAAGTTTTAGTTAGGAAACTTGAAATCAAGAGTCCACTATGGGTATATACGCATATATGGGATGATAATATTAAAATGGGTGCGGCTTTAAAAACTGAACACATATTTTAGACGTGGAATGGTCTCAACTGACTGAGGGTGTAGTCCAAAGTCATTCTCATGTGAACATGGTAATGAACCTACGTGTTTTATAAAAGCAGTCTAATTTCTTTCAGCTGAGAAACTATCAGCTTATCAAGACAGATTTTGATTTATAACCTTACCGCCATCTTTGAGCCGATTGTCTAGATAATGTGGAAGCCTTAACGTCTCACAGCCCTATGAGCCTTCACGGCCTGTTACAGGGATAGCTTTACTTTTTTTTTTTTTTACTTTAGGTACTTAATATGAATGACGTAATAGTTACATAACTTAAAATGTTCATTTGTCTTTCCGTAGGCCGAGACACGGCATTCCTTAGAAGATTCTGCCAGATTTCATCCAGGTTTCCGTTCTTTGGATTTCGTAACAGTAATGTTCAGCTTTGCGTTCAACTGCCAACATGGAGGGCCAAGTCTCTGTGTTTATGCCCTCCAGTGTCAGAATGGCCCAGTTCCGTTTTTATCTCACTCTATGACTCGCAGGGGTAAGGTGGAGGTATTCTAACCCGGCTCGACGCAAGAAAATACAACAGATACATTGCGGAAATATAACCATTCAAGTTTCCAGCGAGGCGATAAATAATTTGTTACGAAAGACGAATGCATCCTATATAAGATTTGAGGTTTTCACGGCGGTGACTATGAAGAAAGCAGTCTTCTGGGATGTGGCACCGTGTAGATGTGGTGTTAACCGACGTTTTGGAGGAACATATCGCCCCCATCTTCATGGTAGACTGCTTGTACCGGTTCTCACGGTCTCTTCGCTTGCGGATTTTCTTATTTTTCCTTCTACCCTGAAGATGGAGGCGATACATTCCTCCGAAACGTCGGTTAACACCACATCTACACGGTGCCACATCCCAGAAGACTGCTTTCTTCATAGTCACCGCCGTGAAAACCTCAAATCTTATATAGGATGCATTCGTCTTTCGTAACAAATTATTTATCGCCTCGCTGGAAACTTGAATGGTTATATTTCCGCAATGTATCTGTTGTATTTTCTTGCGTCGAGCCGGGTTAGAATACCTCCACCTTACCCCTGCGAGTCATAGAGTGAGATAAAAAGGGAACTGGGCCATTCTGACACTGGAGGGCATAAACACAGAGACTTGGCCCTCCATGTTGGCAGTTGAACGCAAAGCTGAACATTACTGTTACGAAATCCAAAGAACGGAAACCTGGATGAAATCTGGCAGAATCTTCTAAGGAATGCCGTGTCTCAAAAAGGGCTCTTATGCCGGTGATGATTATGATGATGTTTGTTTTATTGCACTGTGTAGGTAGGGGCCTTGGGTTGCCTTGTTCCACCACGTCAGGCATCCTATCAGATATTCAAACTGTGTACATGCAGATGACGATGCAGAGAGTAGTTGTCATATTTCCCACAGTTAGTTGTGATTAACTTGTAAAGCTTTATTAATATCGCTATTCATCCCTCGTTCAGTTTTTGTGAGTCCTGTGAATGCGATGCTGAGACAGAATCTCTGACTGCTGACATCTCGACTGCTAGGTAAAGGTACAGTTCTCCCTGTGCTTAATGAGCCATAAATATGTATCAGTATTTCTTCTAAACAATTCCAGTCTGAATTTTATTTGTATTTGTTCCAGAAAATGATTTATTTCTTTGGAATTAGCGCATAACAAAGAGGATTCCTTTATTTATATTTTTAGTTTAATGATGATTACAACGAGCTTTTCTCTAGTCCTACTTCTTGTTCTTCTTCTTGCTTTAGAAGGACGTTAAGAAACCATACAGATACCTTGTTGCAAGAGAAAATCTAAAACATTCCACTAATTATTGATCTCAGTCTTAAATTACAGCTTTCTGGGATGTGGTGCCGTACAGATGGGCAGGTATATATCGACGTCTGGAAGGAACCTGCTGCCTAAATTTTAAGTGTACTGTAGCGGACGGCTCCACATCCCACAAGGCCGTAATTTCGACAATTAGTTCCGTGAGAACGCCAAATTTAGAGAACTTCCATTTTCAGCCGCGAATTTATGTGCCCAGTAGAAACAACGGGATGTTTTGATGTCAGTGGGTCTGAACTTCGGTAGCAGGAGATATGAGACGATCATGGAGGCCGCGCGGTCTAAGGCCCGCTCGAACATTTGAGTCGTTGGTTCGAATCCCACTCGAGGCATGGGTGTCTGTGTGTAGGTAGCGGCGTTGCGACAGGTTGATACGCCGCCCAAGGAGTCCTACCAACTCTGTATAGGATTAAGAACTTGATAAAGCAGCCAAAGTCAAAAGGGCTGTTGAGCCATAGAGAGATATGGGCTTGTCAGCATGTCTGGCCTTACTGGTAGAAGCTAATCTTTGCACTAAACACAATGTGAATCTTATAAAACAGAAAAAATTTAGAAGAGCATGGGCTTATATAGGAAAAGCAAAATTCTTGGACAGAAAGGAGTCCATGTATTTAAATTTCCGAAGAATGAGCTTCCTCTGTCTTGAAACTGTGGATGAATTTAAAGGCCACGCAGTAAAATACAGCGATGAAACAATGTGAGTACAAATATTTCACTGCTCCTTAACCGTAATCTGCTGTATATTACAGCTTAGTGGGACTATTAGTGTGCGCGTCTATTTTATGAATTCCGGTTCCATTTAAGACAGGCATTGTTACGCGTAAATATATTGATTGCCTATTCCGATGTCTTGCGAAGACTTTTGATTGTATTATCAGAAATGACTGGATGAGTCCGAAATTCGTAATTACGAATGTTTGTTTCGGATTCTCGGTTATACGTACCCAGGAGTAACTGCGAATTTGGAGGGGCTCTTCTTCTACAGGGTGATTCATATAGAACCGGCCTGACGATATGAGATGTAATATAAAATATACCATACAGATATTAAAGTAATTTACACGTATCTTATCTTGGATTGTGTGCCGTGATCAGAGCAGGTGTTGAAAGTGTCCGCCGTTTCCAACTAGGCCTTAGAAACACTCGCTGTTCAACATTGTACTCCATGACTGTCGCCTGCGCACTGCAGCCACGTTTCGGCATTGTCCTTGACCTTGCAGCATGAGGGCTGCCACTTGCCGGATCATGCGCACACCATTCGACTCAGCACGGCCCACGGATTGTTATGTCGTAATTGTGAGCGGTTGTATGCATCACCTGCGGAATTATTAGCAAATTCATCGGGCCGGTTCTATACGATTCACCCTGTATATTACGCCTTTATGATGTCTAGATATAAGCAAGGGGCCGTAAACTGAGAGAAAATCTGCCAGAAAAAACGACACAAGCTAAACCTTGGGTAGCGTTTTCGTAGGAGCACGTTGTAAGGAGTAAGGACGAGAAATTTGTGTTTTCGTTACATCACTGTTTTTTCGCAGAATCAATGAGCTTTGTGCCAATACTGTGTAAACCATCATACGAGTATATTTTTAAATACCTGAAACTTTACATTTAATTTTATTTTGATCAGAAATTCATATGTCCCCAAATATAAGCGGAACTTGACACGGATTCACACCAATTAACATTGTGCGTTGTAATACAAGGAAAATAGGAACTGAAATACATTAGTCTTCTTACAAGTTAAATTTAGGAACTGAAATAGAGTAATCCTTAAAATGAACCAAGTTTAACTAAAATTGAAATATGTCATCATTTTAACGTAAACATGCCATCCCGAAATTTTTGCAGCAGGTCCCTTAATTCATGGGCTTCTACGTGGGAGTGACAGACTAATATTATAAAACTTTCAGATTCTTTTTGAAACACGACGAAATTAGTTGACAATATGACAACCGAAATGTTAAACCATGCATAAAGGTGCTGTGAAAATGGGGACCAAATTGGATTATTTGTTTGCTTTGAGCTGCTTGACAAGATTAACGTGGACACACACATTCCTAGCTACGAAATTTATATCCTTGACGTACCCCTCGTCACAATGACACAGACCGGGAGCAACACACACACCATGAACACAAGCAGGTTCGCATTTCGGGATGCACCTGTGGTTTAATGGGTCTGTCAAGTCCTTCTTATACCCGGGTTTGCATGTACAGAAATCAGGACTGGTGCAGGTCCCGTTGATACACACGTGGGTACATATGGGTACACATTTGTCATCATTCCCCGTCTTTCTGTAACCTGGGTTGCATCTGCACCTGTTAGGCTTGTGGCAATAGCCGTTCTCGCAGCGATTCTTGCACAGAGGAAGGCATTGTCCTGTGAGTAGGGACGGAGTGTAACCTGTGGCAGAAAAAGAACTCTGTTGGATTTTGATGACCTGAAAATATTTAAAAAATGACCTATAAAATGACTGAAAAAATCCAGAAAAATGACCTAAAATATGACTAAAAAATGTAGTATGCAGGGCCCGGATTTTGATGACCTGAAAATATTAAAAAATGACCTATAAAATGACCGAAACATCCAGAAAAATAACCTAAAGGAGAAAAGAAAGAGCACTTCGCTTCCATGTTATTCACATTTCAAAAAACATATGAAGAAAAATTCCGTAAAATGGCCAAAAATGACAAGAAATAACCTTAAAAATCCAAAAAGTACCCCCAAAATAAAAAAAATTACAAATTACCTATAAAATTTACATTTCTATAACCAGCAGCTCATATCCGAGATTTATATATTTAAGAGTATCGCATAGGATACAAGGAAAAAAAGATGACATGTTATCAAAATCCGGGCCCTGATTATCACTAAGGGCGAGGACACACCAGGAAACTGGCAACCGCAACGCAACTGCAATTTCCGAGAAAAATCGCCCATTTCAAAGAGACAATTGGTTTCCAGCTTAGCAGGCGCACACTAAGGAGACTTGTTTAATAGCTGCTCACGTCATCTTAAGAGGTTATGTTCGTCCGACGTAAGGCATGATTGTATTTTTTTATTATCGTGCACTTACCTTTTTGCAGTGGAAGATAATAATACTGATCCTGTCATAATGTGGTGGTAGTTGAGCCCGGCTGAGAAGGCGTCGGAAGAGAGGATGAGGACCATAAGGGAAAGATTAGGTTGTTAATTAATTTGTGTTAATTAAGTTAAATTTATTTTAATCAGGACATATCGCGTTCACACGAGATACGAAATTTTTACATAGTGCAACTATTTTAGCAAGACAGAAGACACCTGAAGGAGCTGGGGAACGCACTCGATATAGCGATTGGCTACGGGCTGGACGACTGCGGAGTCGGAGTTCGAGTCCCAGTAGGGTCAAGAATTTTCTCTTCTCCACTTCGTCCAGACCGCTTCTGAGGTCCACCCAACCTCCTATCCAATGGGTACCGAGGGCTCTTTCCCCGGGAGTAAAGGGGCCGGGCGTGAAGCTGACCGCTCACCTCCAGCTAGTGCCCAGGTCAAGAGAATGTGGATCTGTACATCCACTCACATCTATACATCCATGCCGTGTATAGCCGAACCGTGTAAGGTGGTATAAAGGCCACTCTGTAATACGTTACATTAAAGACGGAAATATATGTGAAATAAATGATATATTAATGCAAGAGGAAGCTTCAATACAATATTAGGAAAAGAAAGCGCCACGTGCATTCATTCTCTGTGACAATTGAAACTGAAGCGCTGAACTTAACCTGGATCCAGACTCCTTCGTCTCATGGGAAATTGTTTCCTAAGCCAAAACTCATTTTGTCCTGCCTAGCATAGTCTGGGTGGCGTTTGTCTTGCTCAGGTAACTGCACAAAAACAAAATTAGCACCTTCATTAACCTTTCGTGCCATCTTAAGAGACAAATGAATCACTGAAGCTCGTCATAGAACAGCTAACACTAGGAAACCATGCGGCAACGCAGTTGTGAGGGGATTGGCATGCTCCGTTGCCTGGAAGTTGAGTTTCTCAGTCTTTCCGTTAGTTGCGTTGCCGTTTCCCCAATTCGTGCTGCTCCAGTCAGTAACATGTATTCAACTCAGGTTGATAACAATTCTCGGAAATTGTGGTTGCGTTGCGGTTGTCAGTTTCCTTGGTGTGCCCTCGTCCAATTAAGCGGAAACTGTTTAAGGAGATAACGGATATGAAAGAGATTATTGTAACGGAATATGCCCTGGTTGAATATTGTTGTTATCTGTTCATATGACTCTCTTCCGTGCCGTGCTTCCTGTAACTGACTAGGAACGTTCCTGTTACAAGAGAGAGGAAACCAAACTGCACTGCGAGAGCAGTGAGAAAGAGAAAGTGAAGAGAGACAGAGGTTTCGGGAGAGGAAGGAGAGGGGTAAATGGAAACCTCGACGTTCCTTATATTCAGCAACAGTGCACATATGCAACAGTAGCGTGCTTGGGCCGCGCCATGGCTCACGCGGTTAGTCGCCGGCTTCCCACCGCGGCGGCCCGGTCATGTGGGATTTGTGGTGAACGGAGTGATACTGGGGTAGGTTTCTCCGAATTCTTCGGTTTCCCCTGCCAATTATAATTCCACCGACTGTTCCACATTCATCATCTATCATCTGGGGCTGGTACAACAAGCTAATTAGTGGCAGACGTACCAAGTTGACTAAGTCTCACCCCACCCCAAGAGACTAAAGAAAACAAACAAGAAATAAATTCCGTGGTGTTAGTCCGCAAGCGAACTATACCGACCGCCGCTTGTCGGCGAAGTTATTGCCTCTGTCGTCTAGTGGTCAGGGTTCCTGGCTACAGATCTAGAGGTCCCGGGTTCGATTCCCGGCGCTATCAGATTTTCTGAGAAGTAGTGCGTCTGGAACTGGGTCAGCTCAGCCTTGTGAGGGTAATTGAGGAGCTATTTCAAGGAAATAGCGGCTCCGGTCTAGAAAACCGAAATGAACGGCCGTGGGAATTCGTTGCGTTGACCACACAACACCCTCTATCCGCTAAAGTTCGCAAACAAGAGAAAAAATTAACATTAGTATGCTGGATTTGAACTTGATCTCAAATGGCCAGAAATATTTGCAGAGTTTTAAAATTGGAAAACCTAACCAGGTAGTATGACACTGTTACAGTAGATGAAGCTGTATTCTGATTCGCGACATAGACGTGAAACAAACAGCACCTTCTGAGGCTGTGATTGCTCCATCTTGATGCTCCTCGTTCGGACAACTTCACTGTGGAAATGGATTCCGATATTTGGAGTTGCTTTCCTTCACATCTCTCCAATTTATGGAAGTGGGGTTAGTGCAGTCGGTATAGCGACTGACTACGGGCTGGACTACCAAGGCGTCGGAGTTAGGGTCCCGGTAGGGTCAATAATTTTCCCTTCTCCACGTCGTCCTGACCTGCTCTTGGGTCCACCCAACCTATCCAATGAGTGCCGGGGGCTCTTTCCCCGGGGGTAAAACGGGCAGGGCGTGAAGCTGATCAGTCACCACCAATTAGTGCCGAGATCAGGAAAACGTGGATCCATATATGCACTCCCCCATACGCCTGTGCTTAAGTAGTTAAGCACAGGGACAATTTTCCCTTTACCTTACCCCCCCCCCCCACACACACACACACAACCTCTGTCGTTAATCAGACAAACAAGAAGAAGGCTGAGAAGTACGAACCTGGCAGACAGACGCATGTGTTGGGGGCAATGCAGTGTCCATTGCTGCATCCATCAGGGCACGCTGGCAAGCACACGTTACTGTTCACGTGCTTCTTATCATACCCATCCAGACAACGGCAGAAGTTGGGCAGGTAGCAGTACGCGTTAACGCATTCCTTCGCACAAACCGGCACACAGAGTAAGCCATTCGCGTGCAGCTTGTAGCCTGCGTTGCAGGCGCGACCGTTTCCTATGGAAATGCCAATAAGAATTGAGTGGAAACCCTGCGGGTTTTATGTAAGTGACTGCACCATATAAACAGAATGAGTAGCAATAGTCAGCTGGTAATAAAGTTAATAAGACCCTACAAGTGGACAATAGCAGACCAATTGTATCTGGCCTTCACTTTTAATACCAGTCTCTAAGATCCATTTAAACATTGTCTTAACACATGCATCTAATTCTCCTACATAGACTCTTATGTTCAGGTTCGAAAATGTTATATATCCTTATTATTCCCCACATGTTCATGTGCGCCATCATTTCATCTTCCTTAAATTGTTCGCTCAAATAACGGCCGCTGACGGGTAACAGCTGTGGCGCTCCTCATTTTGCTGTTACTTCCTCGTTGCTGAGTTCAACTGCTCTGTGCGGCACTGCTTTCTCGGTCTCAGTCGAATCTATATTCTTCCCTCATTTTTGGAGACAGAGAGTAGCACAATCTTATGACAACAGCTAAATTGCATTCTTGTATTATCACGTGTAGGGTGGTACGCGTGACGAAAATGACGGGTTATAGATTGGATGATTGGATTTATTAGCAATTCGTTTTCAAGCTATCTTAATTACAATTAATACAGAGGTATCGCTGATTTGTTCGCTTTCCAGTTCACCGTTGCACACGCACTAGGCTTCTCAGTTTCCACTAGCCATTTCCTAGCAACGGAACTCAATACAGAAATTAGCACTTCTATGAAGTTTTCTTCTTATTTCGTCTTTGATTATTTTGGAACCTCGGAACTAAAAATTCTTCTGGACTGACTCCTCCAGCTTACGACTGGCTCGTAACTCGTAACTGCTCCTGAACCCATTTTGTCAAAGTCAAAGTCAAAGTCACATTGCGACTGCCGGTCATGAGCCCCAGGAGGGCTCATGACCAAATATTTATTACTGTTTGACAGTTATGGTCTTGTTTTTTGCGGGTGCCCTCTCTAACGAGAATACGGGTCTGTCTTTTGTATATGCTGCTGGTCCTTGCCAGCGTAGTCTTTCTCGGGTCCGAATCCCTTGGTACTCAAGACCATTATTGTCTCAAATCTGAGACTTCCCTTTCCGTCGCCTCCTACGACTCACAGGGTCATGGTGGAGGCATTCGACCCCGCAGCCATAGGGACACACTGTCACTGCATTCACTTCTCTTATAAGCAGTCTGCACAGACACCACGGAAAACACCGTCTCTATTGTTGATGACCTCACCGCTTGCGAGGAAATGTTTTTACCGAGCCGTTGCTTAGAAAGGGGTTGCATAACCCCGTTGTCCCAACGCTACTAGGCGCTGACGACATAGAAGACACAGCATCATCTATTGTTGCGTGTTGGACCAAGTTTACACAGCTGTTCCTGGTAACGCGCTGATCAAATCCGTTACAGTGTATTTTAATGTTTAGAAAAAGCTTCGTTTTACTGCAGACTTACAGAGCTTCTTTAGCATTTGAATATTGTCTTATGTTTAGAAGAAAATTCTATTGAACACATCTGAAAACTTTCCGTCCTTCAAAAGCAAGAGACTGCCCCCAAATCTGTTCATTTAAAGCATTCTGTCGAATTAACGGGAAAGTTAGGATTTAAGCCTGTCAGAAATCAACTTGTAGAATTCTTATTAGAGTGTTATGAGTTATGCATTGAACATGGAAAGTTTCATTTGGAACAAAGTTCAGTAAGTAATAAAGAAATTTCTGCCGTATTTCATTTTACATTTACTAACCACACTTTCGGAACATGCTGTATATCTTCGTATAAACTCTGAGGTTCACGGAACGCCTTGTGAAAACCATATGATTGAAACTTTCATGCCACGTACCTGCACTCTTTAATTTCTGGCGACCGGTTGCTTCGTTCATACGTTCAGGCTTCTCAATGACTTCGTTCATAAATCCGATAACATTCCTGGTAGCACTGTTTCTTTCCCAGACTTTGCCGCTGTCTCCTACAATTCCCACGATTACTGCGAATAGGAGAGTCAGTGAAAAATTACGCATCTTGAACGGAAACATATACGACTGGTCACTGCAGCGCCACTGTCAGTTCATAAGCTAATTAGAACAGAGTAGAGTAGGCAGATACTAAAAGGAAGCACAAATTGTGGGGTTTGATAGCTAATTATCAAACAACAACGCCCAATATTCATTTATATTAATTGGCTCTATAGATAAGTCAGAAATCACTGACTGATTAGTTTCCTCTACTTCATCACTCATTGGAATAGTCCAATGTAAAGAGTGGCGTATGTCAATGACAAATGAGAGCTGTATACAAAATGTCCCATCTCATATGAGTAAGAACGTAGAGAGAATGAAAGTCATTATAAAGAGTGTCCTAACTCAGTTCATTGAAGGTTTGACAAGTGACCTACGTCAGCGCGAATACTTTGCTAACTCAGTTTAAAGAAGGGTCATTAATGAGTGTCCTTTACAGTGAAAGGATATAGAGATGTTAAGCGTGTCCTACCGCAGTTCAATGAAGGGATGATAAAGGGTGTTCTACACAAACCTAAAGAAACAGATATATAAAGATGAAGAAAGCAGTCTTTTGGGATTTGGCACCGTGTATATGTGGTGTTAACCGACGTTTCGGAGGAACGTATCGCCTCCGTCTTCAGGGTAGAAGAAAAAATGTAAGAAATCTGCAAGCGAAGAGACCGTGAGATTTCCTATATTTTTTCTTCTACCCTGAAGATGGAGGCGATACGTTCCTCCGAAACGTCGGTTAACACCACATGTACACGGTGCCAAATCCCAGAAGACTGCTTTCTTCATAGTCACCGCCGTGAAAGCCTCAAATCTTAGATATGTAAAGAGTTTTTTTTTTCCTTGGTGCTACAGCCCCAGTGGGCCTAGGCCTACCTCCATGAACTTCTCGGTTCACTTCGGTTTTTCGAGATCTTACACATTCGGTAGGACTTCTTAGGTGGGCGATCAGCTCGTCGCAAGGCCTCTACCTGTACACAAATACAAAAGAACGCACACACACAAACTATACATCCATGCCCTGAGTGGGATTCCACCCACGATCCCGGCTTCCAAGCGAGCGAAAACAGTACATGCCTTAGACCTCTCGGCTACCGTGACCGGCATATAAAGAGTAGCTTACCACAATTCGATTAATGATTAACGGTGTGATATATCCGTGCAAATAAAGAGATTCAGAGAAGGACGAATAAGGAGTGCAGGACGCGAAACCTGTAAGTAGTGTCTTACTTGAGTATAAAGGAACGCGCTGCGTCCTTATCAGGCTCGTCTTCCCGTTTGGTGCTCTCCTCACGGCACCGTGTCTCGTGTGACAGAGCAAGTAGCTACGTCCGATTACATCTGCAGTTGTTTATATTCTGCTATTAACTCCGCGGAGGTGAGCCCTTCTTGAGAAGCCACCAGTCGCTCACTTATTCATGTAGTTTCCAAAATTTTACGTAATCAGAAAGTTTGTTGCCGTATTCATACTAGCCCATCACTGGTCCCTATCCTGAACCAGATGAACCAAGTCCATACGACCTCATCATAATCCTCTGAGAATCATTTTAATATTATCCTACCACATGCGTCTAGTCTTCATAGTGGTCTCTTTCTTTCTGGTTTTACCATCAAAATCCTACATGCAGTCCTCTTCGCCCCGTGAGTGCTACATTGCCCTGCCCAGCCAATGTTTCTTGCCTTGATTGTTGTACTCGTAATTATATTTGGTGTGGAACACAAGTTATGAAGCTACTCACTAAGCAATTTTCTCCAATCGCCTATCGTTTTATTCATCCACAGTTAAAATACACATTCTCTTAAGCATCCTGTTCTCAAATACCTTTCGGTCTACGTTTCTTTTTCTTCATGCCAGAGTCCAAGTTTTACACCCATACAGAACTACAGGAAAAAATTATGTTTTGTATATTATAATTTTTGCGTTTTTAGACAGCAGACGAGAAGATAAAAAATTTTGAACCAAATGTCAGCAAGCATTACCTCAGTCGAAACTTCTCTTAATTTCCTCACGAATCGAATTTTAGTTTGTTACTGTCACCCCGAAATATTTGAACTTTGCACACAGTTGTGAAGGATCCGATATCTATCTTCAGGTTGTGGTTTTGCCGGTGCATTTTGCATTCCGGTGACGAGAGGGCAGAATATTCTGCTGTGATTGAAATATTCTTAGGTAACTGTACAATGCCTTTTCAACCAAGTAGTTCAAAATAAAGTGGAACAGTGATCATGAACGGTAAAACCCGAGCCTCACTTTGGGCGATTGTTATGTGTGGCCGCTAGCAGCCCTCGTTCCGGGAGGCAACGCGGATGTTCGGACGTTCTGTGTACTTACACGGCCGGCAGTAGTGCCCCGGGACCCACATCTTCGGTCCCCTAAGCAGTTTGTGGAGCAAATTTTCCGTCGGTTTAGTGCAACTACGAAGAAATAAACCTAGTTTTTTTTTCTTTCCAAACTGAAACGTCTTAAATGAAAGATAGATGGCTTGCTGTGTTAAATTATGAACCCTGAAGATAGAGGTGGTACATTCCTCTGTAACGCCCGTAAAATCCCACAAGACTGCACGGCTCCACATTCCAGAAGGCAGTGATGTTAACAAGTTCAAGAATCTTATTAAACCCGATCCACACTCCCATCCACCCATGCACCCATCCACTTCTTAAACTATCCACTCCTTCACCCATCCACCCATCCACTCATGCACTTGTTAACCTATCCACACCTTCACCCACCCATCCATGCACTTGTTAACCTATCCACTCCTTCACCCATCCACCCATGCACTTGTTAACCTATCCACTCCTTCACCCATCCACCCATGCACTTGTTAACCTATCCACTCCTTCACCCATCCACCCATGCACTTGTTAACCTATCCAC
>NW_019733322.1:822195-857734 GCF_002891405.2 Cryptotermes secundus | reverse complement strand
CCATCCATCCATCCATCCACCCATCCACCCACCCATCCACCCACCCATCCATCCACCCATCCACCCATTCGTCCACTCACCCGCCCATCCGTCCATCCACCGACCCGCCCATCCACCCATCCATCCGCCCGCCCATCCACGCACCCGTTCATCCACCCATCCATCCATCCACCCGTCCATCCATTCATCCATTCATCCATCCGTCCTTCCATCCATCCACCCACTCATCCACCCATCCACCCATCCATCCACCCATCCACCCATTCGTCCACTCACCCGCCCATCCGTCCATCCACCGACCCGCCCATCCACCCATCCATCCGCCCGCCCATCCACGCACCCGTTCATCCACCCATCCATCCATCCACCCGTCCATCCATTCATCCATTCATCCATCCGTCCTTCCATCCATCCACCCACTCATCCACCCATCCACCCATCCATCCACCCATCCACCCATTCGTCCACTCACCCGCCCATCCGTCCATCCACCGACCCGCCCATCCACCCATCCATCCGCCCGCCCATCCACGCACCCGTTCATCCACCCATCCATCCATCCACCCGTCCATCCATTCATCCATTCATCCATCCGTCCTTCCATCCATCCACCCACTCATCCACCCATCCACCCATCCATCCACCCATCCATCCACCCATCCACCCATCTACCCATTGGAAACTCCAGACGATATGCCTCTGAAAAGGTTTTTGGTTTTACAACAAAATGAAAGTATTTCTGTACAGCTATATCTCTTTTCATTTCAAGTTCGACAGTGCGTGTGACTTGTTCAAATGAAGCATTCTGCACAGTGCCTCTGCATGTATTTGCTGCGTAGAATATCTCATGCGATGATGACCGCAGTTTCGGTCTCGATCAGTTGCGCCAGTATAACGCATAAGAACTTCGGAGATGGGTGTGAACGTATGAGGACAATCTGAAATCGTGGCTTTGGCATCCAGCGCCGCACTTGAGCGATAACACATCGGCCACTTGCGTCAGACAAGTAGCCTAGGGATGCAGGTGAAGTTATACAATTTCTCGAAAGCTGGGCGGCATGGTTCGTGCATGGTGCTGATGGTGGTGGAATTTATGGATGAGAAAGTTTAGACATGACACGTGTTGTTCATTCGCCTAAGGAACGAATGCTTGTAGTGGTTTCACGACCTCCTGGTTTTCCCGCGAGGGACGTAAGTTGATGTGCTTGATCGACTCTGCATACAGCTCCATTCAGCTTATCCTCAGTCCTCAATAACGGAAATTTTGACGAAAGCACATTGACACCTCAAAAGGGAAGCGCACCCCTTATTCAGACAAGTTATTCAAGTAAGAGAGCGCTGTGACTGCTACAATCTACAGCCGAGGCCGTAGCAGAAGGGATATATCCGTGCAAATAAATTAGTTTGCCAGAACGACAAAGACATGTAATAAAGGGCTGCATAAAGCAGTTGAATTCCAGACTGCATATACTCGTCTGTACTATAATCTTCTTTATTGCTTTTAAATTGCCACAGGCCTGTTTGCTTATTGCACCGAGTTGACTGATATAGCGGTAAGGCGCTAGAAACGCACCAATCAAAGTGACAAATCCGAATCTTACCGGAACTGAAGGCCACAATCTATGCTGTTGAAATTGCATCGCTAAAGAGCCCAATCACCCATTTAGTGGAGTGTATTTATTACAATAATTGCTGAACTAAGAGAACGGAGGCCGGTCACGGTAGCCCAGCGGTCCAAGGAATGTACTCTCTTCGCTCTCTCGGAAACCGGGAACGAGGTTTCGAATCCCACACAAGGTATGGATGTTTGGTATGTGTATGTGTTTATTCTGTGTTTGTGTTGTCCTGTGTTTAGGTAGAGGCCTTGAGACGGGCTGATCACTCGTCCAAGTAGTCCTACCCTCTATAAAATTATCACGAAACTGAGGCCAGAGGGCAGGGCACAAGGGGGCTGTAGAGCCAGTGAAAAAAAAAGAGAACAGTGTAGTGTTTTTCTGATTTAACTGGAGTTGCTGAGCCTCATTCCCAGGACGTTAAGCAGCATTATGTCACGATTACACCCACAGCCTGAACAGTCATTGAGCAAGAATTGCAGAACAGACCAACCTTAAAAGTTGCACAGATTTTGATCTCACAACTAAACCATTAACCTGTTTATGACTAACTATAATGCGATGTTATAGGATGCTCACTGGGAAAACCCAGAGATGAGCTAAGACGTCATTAAACTCAGCACTGCACGATACAACTGCTAAGACGCACAATGTAAACCTACCAATTCCTGTGGTGCGACCTGCTTCCACAAAAGACTCCCTGGAGTCTGAGTCACGGAAGAAGAAAAACTGCGACACATCTTGTGAAGATGAAGTGATGTTACCAATCCAAGAACCTAATCAGGCTATAAGCTATAAACATTAAAGCTGGTATGGAGCTCTGCACTCTAAATTAGTATGAATATTAATTTGTGACTCACTAACTAACCAAGGATTGGACTGCCACGTTTCAGTTGTCGGCAGGGGGGGGAAGATTGACTTTTATTACCACACCCAGGACGAATTTGAAGACCAATTATCTTTCTGTGTAGGAGTAACAGAGTCTTTCCCCCGGGGATAAAGCGGCAGGATCATGAAGCTCCACCTCAATTTAGGCCACAGGATGAGATGGTGTGGAGCTGGTTTTCTTTAATTATTAATTTAATAACGCTTTCAAGTAAGGAAGCCGGTCACGGTAGCCAAGCGGTCTAAGGCATTCACTGTCTTCGCTCCCTCGGAAGCCGGGGTCGTTGGTTCGAATTCCACTCAGGGCATAGATGTTCAGTGTTTGTGTGTATGTGTTTTTTCTGTGTTTATGTACAGGTAGTGGCCTTGCGACGAGCTGATCACCCGCCCAAGGAGTCCTACCGAATGTCTGAGATCTAGTAAACCGAAGTTAAACGGAGAGTTTCATGGAGGTAGGCCAAGGCCCAAATTGCGGCTGTAGCGCCAAAGGAAAAGACGATCAGTATGGGAACTATGTAGCGTTGACAATAGGATGGTCAATGAAAGTGGAAAGTTGGTGGAATGAGAAACGTTAGGAGGAGTCTCGCCCCAGCGCCACTTTGTCCATCACAGTTTACATATGATCTGTACTGGGACTGAACCCGGGTTGCCGCAGTGCTGTAGAACTTCACCTAATGTCATGATACGAGTGTAAACAGTGGCTCCTAAAGCGCGTTGTACCCCACCCTGGGGGGCGGTGGGATTACCTAGGGTACGCTAAGAGACAAGGGGTGGCAAGGAGCGTTGGAGGTGGACTCCTCCGAGCACTTGTTCTCTTATTTACGACTGAAGTGACTTTAGACCAGACAAAAGGAAACTACTATCACTCCATCAAGTCCATCCATCGCATTAAGCATTTGCTGACAGCGAAGTAGTTACTGAATGTATTATCTTATTTTGATGTCATTATCTTCCTTAGTGGGCTGTGCAAACCGCTATTTTGTAGAATGCTTTTTGTACGGTAGGACATGGGGCACTGGGGCTGAGTTTATGAAACCAAGGTAGCGGTGGCCTTAAAATATTTGGGAACCAATGATGTAGATGGGCACCTTTACGTTTGCCGTAAGAGAATATAGAAAGATCGTCAAGAAGCACGAAACGGTAGCAACTGTCATTACCGAGAAGTAACAGAAACGGAATGACAGTCAATTGTTTACCTTTTACATAACTCGATCCTTATGACAACATCTTGTGAGCACGCGGTGACGTAGTTGCTTGAGGCACTATGCTACAAGCCGGAGGGTCGCGTGTTCGATATCCGATGAGGTGGAATTTTCAATTGACTCAATCCTTCCAGCCGCACTATGGCCCTAGGGTCGGCTCAGCCTCTAACAGAAATAAGTACCTGTAATCTTCCTGGTGGGGTAAAGAGCGGCCGGCGCGTCAGGCTGACAACCTCACCGCCATCTGTGAGCGGATTTTTTTAGAAAATATGGGATCCTCGACGTCTCACAACCCTATGGGCCTTTACGGCTTGTGACATGGATAGCTCTACCTCTTTTTTTCCTTATTACATTATTTTATACCAGGTCTGTGGTAGCAACGTAGGATTGCATTTTCACGTGAATTAGTGTCTTTAGACGAGGGTTGGATTGGCGAATCGATTTGGTGGATATTCACTAGTCGTAACTACAATTAATTATAACACTTTCAATATTACTGTAATTATAACACATAAATAAATCCTTCTCTATCTGCTTTAACCATTCGTTGCTAGGTAAGAGACCTAAACAATAGCTATTCCTCTGCAAAATATTCCCTATCCGTTTCCTGGCAACGAATTTTAACACAGGAACTATAACTGTCGCACTCCAGATATCATTGCACAACAGCACACACAAAGTCCTCATATCACGTGTTAAGTTCTCACTGGCCGACTTCTAATTCTTCTTCACTTCAAAATTTCCGTGACTATGTCTACCGGCAACGGCCGCGCCATAGCTCAAGCGGTTAGTCGCTGGCTTCCCACAGCGGCCCGGTTTCGATCCTGGGTCTCGTCAAGTGGGATTTGTTGTGGACAAAGTGGCGCTGGTGCAGGTTTTCTCCGAGTACTTCGGTTTCCCTTGCCAATCTTCATTCCACCAATTGCTCCACAATCACCCTCACCTATCATCTGGGGCTGGTATAATAGGCCAGAAGTGGCCGCAGTACAAGGGGCTTAGTCCCACCCCACTAGCAATAAAAAAAATGTCTACCGGCAACTGACTCACAACTGCTCCAAACTTCTGAATTCACTTCTCTTATAAGCACTCTGCATAAACCCCACGGAAAACACGGTCTGTATTGTTGATGACGTCGCGTTGCATAACACGGTCCGATACGCGGAAATGTGTTTAGCGAGCCGTTGCCTAGAAATGGATTATATAACCCCATTGTTCTACTGTTGCGTGCGTGTATAGCTTAGCAACCGCTGTTTCTGTGGCTCAACATTCCATACATGGAGTAAGTATGTCACATTATTACTTTTCCACGTTTCAGGAATGTGCTACGATTTTCCTGAAAGGTAATAATACGGCCCATGATATTTTTTGTTGTCTGTCAGTTCGCGGTCGCGAAAATCTGGTCCATTGGATAACTTGGCGACGTAATTTGATAACTGATCGTTACAATAGGAGAGTTCACCGAGGCAGCTGCGCCTTCTCTGCCTGATTCTTAACTTCGTGGCTGCGAAATGGTTAAGAATAAATACTTGATTTCTCCATTTGACGAAACACTGAATAAATGCATATTTTTCACAAAGGACGTTCGTGCTTCTCACAGTATGTATGTATGTATGTATGTATATATGTATGTATTTATGCATGTGTGTATGTACGTGTGTATGTATGTATGTGTACATATGCACGGGAATTAAATGGTTTCCGATACAACTGAGTCGTGACAAAGGAATATCCATGCGAAGACTTCTTACAATACTGAAAACCTTTAAGGCGATGGTCTCTGTTCGGTTCTCCCGAAACTATGGAGGTCCGAGCAGCCTCCAATGTGGAGGTGGGGTCTAATGCCTCCACCGTAGCCCTGCGAGTCCTAGGAGGAAATGAAAATGAAAGTCTCGAATCTGAAACAGTAAAATATGGTCGCGAGTCCCACGGGACTCGGATCCAAGAATGAATTCGCTGGCGAGCACCAGCAGCAATTGTAAATGACAGAACCGTCCTCTCGGAAAGAGCCCTCCACTGACCCCTATACTGAGACTGACCAATCCAATCAATGCCATCCGATCCTGTCTCTGTAAGATTCATTTTAATATTTTCCTCCCTCCTACGTCTTGGTCTTCCTAGTGGACTATTTTCTTCTGGCTTTCCCACCAGTATCCTATATGCATTCCTCTTATCCCCATTTGTGCTACATGCCCTGCCCATCTTATTCTCGCTTTCTTCCATATCCTCCTAAATTCATCGTTCACCAATCACCGTACTGCTGGACGCTACACCATTTGAAACATGGAAATTTTTGTAAAAATAAGTCACTGCCATTTCCTTGTGTCCTCCACGACAACCGGTCACACGGCGGTATTGCGCTCAAGTGGGGTAGGCACAGTTCTCGAGACATGCGTCGACAAAGGGACATGTTACATATCGACAGTTGCATAAACAGGCAGGAGACGAGGTGGCCGAGTGGTTAAGGCGTTGGACTGCTAATCCAATGTGCTCTGCACGCGTGGGTTCAAGTCCCACCCTCGTCGTTAGCTTTTTGATCTTCAGAAGTGGAATTGTCCGAAATGTTCGCATTGTGTTTGTTAATTCAAAGATCTGTAGAGGATTGAGGGAATTGATTATTATTAACTGCAATTCTAACTGCACTCTGTGGCCATGTGCCCGATATATATGTAATGCCTCTAAGCTGATACTGTAAGCAGAAGTGGATAATACCATCCTGTTGTACTGGGCTAGTCTTTTCTCGGTTACATCAAACAAAATTCATGGGAGCTATAAACAGTTTATCTTGGCGAACACAGTAACGAGAAATCCAGTGATTAATATCTGAAATGAAAAGTATGTCGCAGCCATAAGATTTGAGGTTCTCCCAACAGTGGTTATGAAGAGTTCTATCTTTTGGGATATAACCCCGCGTAGTCCGTTGAAAGTCAACGGACGTTATCTTTACTTTCGTAGATGAAACATTCTGACAGACGCCACATCCCCTTTACGCTTTGTGTACGTCACATGAAAAACGCAACAATTGACGTTTATCTTATTTCATTATCCCATATGGTTCCCTTACTGGGCTTCTTCGCCGAGCCATCCGGTTCACACATAGTTACTACACTGCAGTGGAACAGATCAGTCACCAGTGAGATGAGGCGGACTAAAGTTGTGGACATTCGCGCGACGGGGTGGCTAAGGTGCTGGATTGTTAATCCCATGTGCCTGCACGAGTGGGTTCGAGCCCTATCCACATCGGTAGTAATTTAATCTTGGACGAACAGTTCGGACCGCTTGCACTGCTTTAATATCATAGATGTGGTCACTGCGTGTGCTAATTCAAATATACCTAGAGAATTCGGCAGACTGGTAAGTGGTCTGGAATCTTAATTCCTGTCAACTGACCAACCATGAATGTTGTGCCGAAACATGGTAACTTCAATCATTCTTTCAATAAGAAGCACATTATCAAAGCCAACTGAAAATTAAATACATAACTGTACATTTTCTTCGACAATAGCCCAAGAAGATGGCTTAAGCAGTAATTGTTTTGACTGGCCTCGGGAGGTACCCGTTTCGACTACACTAATTGATGTTTTTCGTGGTTTTCCTTAAACCCTCCATGCAAATGCCATAATTAGGCCACTGTCCCTTTTTTCTGCATCATTCGAATTCATTTACTGCTATACAGTCTTTCGATATCTTAGAGTCTGATTCACTGACAGCGGCGTTAAATAAGTTACTAGTAAATGAAATTCTAGCCGGTCACGGTAGCCGAGCGGTCTAAGGCATGTACTGCCTTCGCTCGCTTGGAAACCGGGATCGTGGGTTCGAATCGCACTCAGGGCATGAATGTTTAGTTTGTGTATGTGCGTTTTTCTGTGTTTGTCTACAGGTAGAGGCCTTGTGACGAGCTGATCACCCGCCCAAGGAGTCCTATCGAATGTGTAAGATCTAGAAAAACCGAAGTGAACGGAGAGTTTCATGGAGGTAGGCCTAGGCCCACTGGGGCTGCGGTGCCAAGGAAAAAAAATGAAATTCTTCGACAGTGGAAAGAAAACTGAAAGCCGCTGCCTGATGCCATTACGTTTGAAGAAGAAATGTAACGTAGACCTTCCATTTATCTAACAAAAGATGGAAGGATTTCTTTTTATTTTCTTAAATATTTTACGTAACAAAAGAATTTTAAAGATGTTTATTTAATGATGCTGTATACCACCATGAATGGATTTTATGTTCCCGTTTGTAGGACGAGGCAATCACAGTGGCCGCGCGGTCTAAGGCGTGAACCGTCTTCGCCCGCTCGAACTCTGGGATCGTGGGTTCAAATCCAACTCGAGACATGGATGTCTGTGTGTTTGTGTTGTTCTGTGTGTATGTAGCGGCCTTGCGATCGACTGATCCCCCTTCCAAGGAGTCATACCGACTGTGTATAAAGAAAGTGAAAAAGCGGCCAAGGTCCACAAGGGCTATAGAGCCAGAGGTAGATAATTTGTAGGAAGAATGCACATCACTAGAAAACATAATTAGAGCAAAGAAAATACAGACTGTAGTACGATTCTACCATTTTATCTGTCCTTTCTCAGCTGTGCATATATAATGCGAATTAAAATAATCCTGATCGATTTCTCTCTGCGTCTGGACAGTAAGCCGCAAAGTTCTGAGATGTGGAAGTCAAACTCCGCGCTTTTCTAACCTCAAATTGAGGCAATGATGCGCTTCACGCTTCCATTTCTACATGAGAAAATAAACCGTAGTACGGAGGGTGGGTCCCATACCTGGTCAGGAAGTGGTGGAAAGCGTAAGTACTCCTAGCCCTCCGAAGCACTGGGCCACCGGTCGCTGTTACGAGTTCCCTTGCTGACTTAGCTGTATGCCTGTATTAGGCTACAGACTCTCAACAAGGGAGGAACCGATGAAGTCTGCATGGAGAAATTGCGCGCCCGAGCAAGCGTACAATGTCAGGGCCGTGAGTTTCAGAACCTTGGCCTCCGATAACCCTGCGCCGTGGATTTCATAAAATTGCTGCTGCATTCATTTTACACTAACCGCACTTCATTGTGCAAAAAGGGGTTTAGTGCTACGTTCGTAGCATACTTTTCATTTATGACTGCCACATGCCCCTGGTTTGCGTGTTTCCTCCGCAGCGTGTGGTGAAGGGCAAACTGCCGAAAGAAAACTGGGACAGACATGCGTTTATGAACAATGGACGACACCCCGTGTGAGGTGAAATAGAATGCACCGAATATAACCTGGGTATAATAGAAATTTTAATGGATTTTATCATATTTTACCTTGAAAAGAAAACTACAGCGTGTGATTTTAACACGGACTAATGGAATGTAGCAGTTTTAACATGATTTAATAAAATATTTGTAACAGATCAAGACACCGGAAGATTGCCGTTTGGGGCCGAAACATATAGTGTCAAAATGTAAAATGTTTAACTAAAATTAAAATTAAGTAGTGAATAAACAAATGTTGCAATATTGACGGACGATAAATACATGGACGTCAAGTCAAACAATTGCAACAGGATGCTGTAAGCCTTACATATTTCGGCCCTTGTGGGACCATACTCAGCGACATTACAATAAGAGAAATTTCGATTTATACTTGTAGAACCTAAAGTACGGTTCACAGTTACAAGTTATAAAATATTTCTTATAACCTTCCTGGGGGGTAAAGGGCGGCCGTAGGGGAAGACTGACATCCTTACAGCCATCTGTGAGCCGATTCTCTAGAGGAAATATGGGAGCCCCTACGTCTCAAAACGTTATGGAACTTCATGGCCTGTTACAGGGATCGCTTTACCTTTTTTGCAGTTAACGTAGAGTTCGTTTGGTCTGCTTATGTGCAGCACACAGACATCACTGCGCATTCATATTCCGTTTTTGTGTGTGTGACACTGGGCTGTTAATGCAGGGACTGGATACAGAGAGTTTCTATTAGTAGTAGTGGCCGACTGTTTCCTTCTGAATCCATTCCCGCTCTACAGTCGCATCATTCCGTGAACAGATACAAATAGACATTCGGCTATTGTAGTGGAACGTGTATATGAAGGCGTCACAATGTCTCTCTAACCCTAGACATTTCACTTAGAAAAGATCGACCTCTTGTGCCACAGCCTTAATGACGTTTTGTAGTCCAGTACACGTAAGAATACAATCTTCTGAATTCTTTACAGTGTTGGATTTTATCACTGTAAACTATGTTGCCATACAAAGAAACGAAGCTACTGTTTCCTAATGCAGTCCATCTGGTGTAGCGGTGACTGTGTGTTACTTGCCGTAAGGGTCATTTTGTCGGAATTTTGATTACACACTTCATTTGTGTATTCATTTGTTAGCATATAGAGGTAAAGTTGTCCCTGCGCTTAACTAATTAAGCACTACGCCATGAAGGCGTATGGGGGAGTGGATGTGTACATCCATATTTTATTGACCTCGACACTAGTTGAAAGTGAGTGGTAAGCTTCACAACCATGGCGCTTTACCCCCAGGGTAAGAGCGCGTGGTACTCATTGGATAGGAGGTTGGGTGGGCCCCAGAGCCGGTCTGGACGACGTGGAGAAGAGAAAATTCTTGACCCTACCAGGACCCGAACTCCGACCTCTCGGTTGTCCAGTCCGTCAGTCGCTATACCGACTGCGCTACTAGGCTGCACATTAGTTAACATATACAGTCACTATATTTATAAACATCAGTAGTGGCCTTATTTCGTAACAGAGATACGGGGGTTTCCGTGGCTAGTACATTTTGGGGGGATTATATATCGTACTTTCATATTTCTAATGGTTGCAGCATTTGCTCAGACAGTCGGTACGTTTCCGAAGTTCTGTTTATTGTTCAGATGATACATTTTAAGAGCAGTATACTGCGCATAAACCTTCTTTGTTTAATCTACGAATTACTGATTGGACACTCGCATTAATACAAAATTGACCTCGATCGGTAGATCGTGTAAGGACATTTTTTTTTCAAAAGGATAAGGATCATATATTGACGATTGTTGTTTGTAGATGACAATGGATTATAACTATTTGGGCCTGCAGGCAAGTAGTCATTACCTACTTCAAAATATTATTTCCTATTACAGTATTCTCTTGGGGAGCGAGAGAGAGATAGACAGGCAGAGACAGAGAGATCCTGTAGGGTCGTTAGTAAGGATATTCTGCAGTTCAGACATGACTCGAACCGGATCTTTCCCGAATACAGATCTACAATTGACCGTTAGTCTAACTTGCTCATCTAAATGAATATGTCCTAGACAAAGACCATTAGACGAAATAGAATGTTCTCCTTCTCTGTCATATATCGTCCGATATATGGCTTAGAGCGAGGGCACACCAAGGAAACTGGCAACCGCAACGCAACCGCAATTTCCGAGAATTGTTATCAGCCTGAGTTGAATACATGTTACTGAATGAAGCAACACAAATTGAGGAAACGGCAACGCAACTCGCGGAGAGACCGAGAAACTCAATTTCCAGGCAACGGAGCGTGCCAGTCTTTTCACAATTGCGTTGCCGCGTGGTTTCCCAGTGTCAGCTGTTCTATGACGAGCTTCAGTGAATCATTTGTTTCTTAAGGTGGCACGAAAGGTTGACGAAGCTGGTAATTTTGTTTTTGTGCAGTTAATTGAGCCAGGGCCTGGTATGTATGACAAACGCCATCCACACTATTATGGGTAAGACAAAATAGATTTAGCTTGAGAAAGAATTTCCAATGAGACGAAGAAGTCTGGATCCAGGTTAAGTTCTTTCGAAACAATATAAGCGACTCAGTTTAAACTGTCACAGAGAACGGATGCACCGAATATTTTCTTTTCTTAATATTGTATTTGAGCATCCTGTTGCATTATTATATCATTTATTTCACATATATTTGCGTCTTAAATGCAACGTATCACATAGGCGTTTTTCTTCCATATTATATGGTTCGGCTATATACGGCCATGATCAGGTGTCTTCTATCTTGCTAAAATTGTTGCACTGGATGTCAAAGTTTCGTATCGCATGTGAACGCGATATTTTCTGATTAAAATAAATTTACCTTAATTGAAACATATTAATTAACATCGCAATATTTTCCTTATGGTCGTCTCTTCTCACGCCGTCTCAGCCGGTCTCAAATATCACCATATTATGACAGGATCAGTATTATTATCTTCCATTGCACAAGGTAAGTGCACGAAATTAAAAAAGAAAATACAATCATGCATTACGTCCGACGAACATAACCACTGAAACTGATGTGAGCAACTAATCAAACGTAAGTTACCTCAGTGTGCGCCTGCTAATCTGGAAACAAGTTGCCTGCTTGAAATCAACGACATTTCACGGAAATTGCGGTTGCGTTGCGGTTGTCAGTTTCCTTTGTGTGTCCTCCAGACCGATACAGTATTCGGAAGGCATTTGTTTTGATTGCAGTCCTGTGGGATCAGACGCCGTACTAGTGTGTACGTGGTATGTCTGCTTACAAGTGCAAGTCTTGCGTCACTCAACATAACTCAAAACGTTAATGTACTGGACAGAGATAAGGGCTTCATTCAAACGGAGGTCAGCAAGAAGATAACAAATGGTTGAAACTATGTTGTAAAATGCAGTAGCAATTTATGGTCGACATCGAGGTCATATGAAATCAAAACAAGTCTGCGAAATTAATTAATGGAATGAAAATCATTCTATTTTAGAGGCAGGCTGTTACGATAATCTCTGACTCTTGGCTCGTAATGAATTCGGTTAAAGACTGATTCTTTTATTATTTATTTATAAAAAGTAAGTAAAGGTACCCCCGTAACAGGCCGTGGAATCCCATAAAGTTGTGAGATGTTGAGGTTCCCACATTTTCTAGACAATCGGCTCTTATTTGGCGGCAAAATTGTCAGCCCTACGCACCGGCCGCCCTTTACCCCCAAGAACATTCCAAGAATATTCCTGGTACTCATTTCTGTTAGAGGCTAAGTCGACCCCAGGGCCATAGTGCGGCCGGAAGGATTAGGTCAACTGAAAAATATCCAATGACCTCATCAGGACTTGAACCCGCGACCTTCCGGCTTGTAGCATAGTGCCTCAACCAACTGCGCTACCGCGGCGCTTACTAATTTATGTATAGCCTATACTTACAGAATTTTTCTTGTTAAGTCGTTGAGTACTGTGTACTTCACGGTTTAAATATTTCAAAGTCCATAAAGCTATAATTGGTGTGCCGTGATATTGAGAACGCAAATGTGTTTATACTTCTCGAACAATAATTCGCAAAGTGTGGTAGTGAGACTAAGATTTTATTCAGGCCTGTTGTATAATCCCACACATCTGTGATTCATATATTTTCATGTACCACTGTGTCAATTACATTACGAACTTCTTCGGTAGCTCATACTGAATTTTAGCCTTTCTTAACTTAATGTAATTACACTTTATTTCGACGGCACGTGTAAATGCAGAGAAATGCTTGGCCGTAGAACGGACTCAGTTGTAACAGTGCCGTTAAATAACATAAGAATCGCGGGAACGCTGTAGCGTAGTTGTGAGGCACTATGCTGCAAGCCGGAAGGTTGCGGGTTCCAGTCCCAATGAGGTGGATTCTTTTCATTTGCCTAATCCTTTCAGCCGCACTATGGCCCTGGGGTCGACTCAACATCTAACAGAAATGAGTACCAGGAATCTTCCTGCAGGGTAAAGGGCGGCCGGCGCGTAAGGCTAACAACCTTACCGCCATCTGGGAGCCAATTATCTAGAGAAAATGTGGAATCCTCGACGTCTCACAACACTATAGGCCTTCATGGTCCGTTACGGGGATGGATTTACCTTTTTACCTTTTACCGGTACATCCGATATGAAAATATGTAATTTACGCTGCTTAAATTTAGTTCTGCGTAAAGGAATATATATTTTAAGCTGAATATTGAATGCACATCAACCGTTTGCCTATATTCGAAAAACATGACGAAAATTTGCAATTTAAAATAAGTTATGGGTCTAATTAAAATCCTGAATTGAAGAATACATACTGATCCCGCCGTACTGCATCTTCGTTGAGAAGTTATGCTCATTCGGCTAGCCATAAAGTGTCCTTTTCTTAAGGCCTTTGAAGGTTCTACGTAGAATTTCTTTTGTTCAAATTGAATTTTAATTTGAGACCGAATTGTGTTTTAAATCGCCTTTCCTTTCCAGTTTTGCATACTAAAGCAGTCAAATTAAAGCGAGAATAACTGGTGTTGATACACGAGACAGACACAACTCTCCACAAAGCTGCGAAGAGGTGAGCACAGACCCTATAGGCTCTTCTTTCACTAACCTTAGCTTATGCGGTTTTTCGCTGTAGGGACATCTCTTTCCTTTTTCATTAACAATCGTGGGATTTTATTTCTCCCGGATCTTCGCAGGTCCTCTCAATAAGTCCGCATTGTAAATCAGAGTCTGTAATGCGCAGCAGACTCTGCGCCGTCATTACTTGTAATTAATAACATAATTAAAGAGGATTGCTTATGTTAAGTCGTGCTGCCCAGACACAAACAATACGTACTATGTAAGAATTGCGGGTCTTTCGGAATTTCCGCCTCAGTTTGTTTGCTTAATGGGTTATTTTGAGACAATATATCAACTGATGATGTTGTGTAACAGTGAATGAGATATGGTAGGATGTTAAGAATAATGTTAAGATGTTAATCACGAACGGTGTTGACGGAGCCGACTTTAGCCTATAGCAAGACATCACCCTAGGATGTGTTTGGCGACCATTACAAACAGGCGCAAGAAGCTCCGTGACCATATAACATACGAGTAAATCAATTTATTCTTTTATTCGTGCCGTCACTACACAATTAAAATTGTACACTAATTCAGTTACATATAACATGTCTTAATACTTATTCGACCATATGTTTCGACTTGTAATTCCTTATCTGTTATTGGTTTCTACAACGCACCACAATATACAACTATAACATACGAGTACTTTGAGCAACACACAACTTGATAGGCCAAGTGAATTTTAAGATATAATTTAAGAATATTTAAAAATTTGTTGTTACATAATATTACATATGATCAGAGCCGGGATAGCTCAGTAGGTAGAGTGATGGGAGCCGTGGTTCAATTTCCGGAAGGAGGAAGATTTTTCTCTTCTCCATTACGTTCGGACAGGCTCTGGGGCTCACCTAACCTCCTATACAATGAGCTCCTTCCACCGGGGTAAAGCGGCCAGGGAGTGAAACTGACCATTCGTGTCCGTCTAGTGCCGAGGTCAAGAATGGTGGAGCTATACCTCCATTTCCCCACATGACATCCTGGCATTATGCTTAATTACATAATTAAGTTCAGGGATAACATTTTACCTGTCACTGGTATGTCCAGTTGCGTTATGTACAACAGTATGACCGTGTGTCACACTGTCTTTCTCATGTTTTACTACCCCCACGTAACCAGTTCTTAATGGGCTTCTTTGTGACATATTTACTGCTAATGTACCTGATAGCATATAAATCGTTATGTCAATATTTGCAACTGCTTCTTTCTGTTGCAATTGAAGCATTGCTGTCAGTTAATGTTACAAGTTTCGTACAGTTTTGTTGCCATATTGTTAAAATTGAAGGTACGTCGTCTTATTCACTTATTATCAATCGTGTTCAGTGTGGCCATGATTCACAGTCGTGTTACAGGTTGACTGTCTGTGATAATACACGTATTGTTGCTCGTTAACTAAATATTATTTGCTGTTCATGTTGTGGTGTATTTTGTTGGGTTAATTTTCTTGTACTGTGTACCATATCTTTGTGCCGGGCGCGTCATACGATATATCTTACATTTCTTGATGTTGCGCCTATAAATATGTCTATAGGATTATTGATTTATTCCTCTTAAAATCTCAACTGACATTGAATTTGGCTGTAACATTAATGACGCATGAGGTTCTAATCTTAGCTGATACCGACTACATTGATACAGGTTTGTAATAGTTTTATTCAGTTCCTCGAGCAGAATTCTCGTATAGTATTTTCGAATAGACCACAACATGATCTTTCCAAGACATTACCTACTTACCGTTAATTGTTATATTCCCATTTTATTTGACGATATAGAAACTCTGCAGTTAATGCAAGTCTTTAAATTATCTGTTAGCCAGCCACGCAGTCTACCATCAGCTACATTAACGTCACGGTTATGAGAACCTGTGAAGTAGAAGCGCTGTTGTTATTAAAGTACAATGTTGGGGCCGTATAGTCATGTACAGGAGATGTAACACAAAAAATTCAAAATGTATACATCCTTAAATAAAACACTCCCTTCAAAATAATACATCAAACACTGCGACCGCCTCTGTGGTCTAGTGGTCAGAGTTCCTGGCTACAGATGGGTCTGCAACGGGGTCCACTCAGCCTCGTGAGGATAACTGAGGAACTATTTCAAGGAAATAGCGGCTCCGGTCTAGAGAACCGAAATTAATGGCAGTGGGGATCCGTTGTGCTGACCACTCGACACCCTCTATCCGCTAAAGTTGGCACTAACTTCGCCGACAAGCAGCGGTCGCTCGGTCTCTATAGTTGGCTTGAGGACTCAAGCAATGGAGTTTAGTTTTTTTTTTTAATCAGAAGCTGTAGGCCAGTTAATAAGCCTCTGGGTTCTCCCTTCTGCCTGGCACAAGATGGAAACTCCCTGTGTTCTTTAACAGCCGAGTAGATCTTCCGTAAAAAATCACCTGCAATTGGAGTGAATCTGTAACCAGATTTCTTCAACACGACCAGCCTGAAGAGCAGCGATGGGCATACCGTGAGATCTTAAGGGTTTTCTTTCTACATTTCTTCAATTAAATCCATAAAAGGATCTCCCATATTTACAACTTTATTATACAGTTTACTTCATTTTGTCTTTTAGTAATCAACTGGGCGAAAACCGTGAAAATATCTCACAAACAGCTCGTGTGGCAGTTGATTCACGCTAACTGTCCGAGCGTCACGGACCTTTACGTGATCAGTTTGTCTTCTCGCCATGGGAATTAACTTCCTGCACGGGTTCCAACTTTTCAACCATGCCTAGAAACATCTCCATTTTCTGAAATTTGTTTCAGTACAGTCGTCAAAGCCTCTGAAATGATACAAAAGGAGACTCTTTACAGGGCACATTCACTTCCATGAGCATGAAGAAATGTTACAAGATGCTACATTGGGAGGGACAGTGAATTCATCGTCACTGCTGTTTGTTTTATGGCTGGAAGTAAGGCCGCTGTGTCTGAAGCTTTGTTGCCACAATGCAAAGTCCATTTGCCCGACTTCTCTGACAAAATGTCTACAGTAAACTGACATGTTTCGTAGGAACAAAGCCTCAGTGATTAATACAATTACTATGTTATAATAAAAACAGATACGTTTCTGAGAACCCCGACTTCTCGAACTAGGAGAGTTTCCATTTTTCCGAAAGTCAGGTTCTTCCAACAAATTTTCTAAAATATCAGAGTAAAATTATTTTCTTACATGTTTAACAAACAAATTATATAAGTCGCCAATAGAACATATACAGCAAAATTAATACGTAGAATCCCAACGACTTTTTAATGCGGAAAAGCGGAATCGTGTAGTAGCATGCACAAATACGTCAGTGTACACAAAAATATCGGTTCGGTCACTAAGTTATCAGACCTCTGTGCCGATGACGCGATGTTGTTCTGAATGTGCTCACCTCTACTGGGGATAAAGATGATATAAAGGATAACTTTGCGGCCTATACCGCACCAAAAATATTGGATTTTAGATTCTCACTGTGATGGCTGTGAAGAGTTCTATCTTCTGCGACATAACACCGTGCAGTCCACTGAAAGTCCGCGTATCTGCTCCATCTTCAGAGCAGAACATGATGAAAGTAACGAGCAAAGCCTAATATAGGCTGATAAACTGCAATACTGCCGGTCACGGTAGCTGAGCGGTCTAAGGCATGTACTGTCTTCGCTCGCTCGGAAGTCGAAATCGTGGGTTCGGATCTGTTTCCTGTGAGGTGCGAACTGAATTCTTATATATTATTCTTATACACTGCCGGTCACAGTAGCCGAGAGGTCTAAGGCATGTACTGTCTTCGCTCGCTCGGAAGTCGAANACGGAGAAGTTCATGGAGGTAGGCCTAGGCCCACTGGGGCTGTAATGCCAAGGGGGGGGACTACAATACTAGGTCTGATTTCAATTAGACTTGTAATTTCAAGGCTCTGTATGATGTCATTAATTGCTGCGTGCCATATCTCCATGAACCTTCCATTATGCTACCCAGTTTAACATAATGTTCTGCTGATACAATTGACAAAGGCTTTGCAGTGTCTGAATGAATTAACGACTTTCACACGAGCCGCATTTTGTAGCCGTAGCATTACCATAAAGAAAATCGTTTTTATTTCTTACAAACAGATCCAACCACACGTTTCTTATACAACATGCTCTACGTTTTATCACCCTAAAAAGTATTTAAATGTGTTCATAATGGCCGCCTCTGTTTTTCCTGGAAATGACAATGGTCAATATAAAGGAGCGATATTAATAAACAAAGGTAATATGGCAATTTATGTCACGTACGTTTCCTTCAAACGCTTCAATCAATTAGCATGCCAAGACGTATATATTGCGCTTAATAATTGCAACTCTCTTCCAGATGCATTGGTCTTCGGTAAACGACATTAAGTTTCTAGTTACGCAGAGTTCCACTGCATTCATTTTTCTCATACACAGTTCAACTCTACGTAATTTTCCAGATATAACCTCAAAGTTTCGCACCACCATCATGTTTGCAATGTTTAATACGGTGAATAAGGAAATGTTTCACGCTGTATTTGTTTGTTTCTAACCATTTTTTAGATGTCGAGCTTCAAATTAAGTGCAGGTTCCTTTTTCTACGTCATCAAAACAGTGCCTGGAGAAGCCTGCATCTTCACGTCATTCCATGCTACGAATACGATATACGGCTCAGAAAACCTCTGACGCTTTAGATCTGGAAGTCTGTTTGTTTTAATACAAGGAAACTTTACTTTTCTGCCATTTCTTGGCATCTGAAAATATGTGAACTTCCATCAGTAGACGTTTTGAGACACTATGCTACAAGCCGGAAGCCGTTTAAGTCACGATTAGGTGAATTTTTCAATTTACCAAATCCTTCCGGCCGCACTAAGATCCAGGGGTCGACTCAGCCTCTAACAGAAATGAGTATCAGGAATCTTCATGGGAGTACAGGGCGGCTGGGGCGTAAGGCCGACAGCCTTATCGCCATCTATGAGCCGATTTTCTAGAGAAAATGTGGGAGCCTTGACATCTCACAATCCTACGGGCCTTCAGGGTCTGTTACAGGGATAACTTTACCTTATTCTAGGTTGATCTAAGTTCAACTGTTATGCAAAGATATCCGGCGGATAGATCTATAAGTTTGTGACGATGGATAATGTCCAGAAACACGATAATTATAAGTGGCAATGGCGTATCTATTACTCAGCAGTTGTGTTGAACATTGTACGTTGTCTAACACATAAGAATTCAGTAGTTTTCTGGATATGGAAACTGCATAAAACAATATTTACCTGCACACGACCAGGATGTTCCAGCAACTGCGAAAGGCAAATTAAAAATACTGTTAAACAAAATGAATGAAGTTGAGCAAATATGTAATTTGAAAATATCCAGTGTGAAGACTCAGGCAACGGCGTTCAAGGGAACAACCCAATTCTGGCCAAGTATCGCACTCGATGCTATAAAAAATACGCCATTTTAATTACCTGTGGTGTCGTGCATATTATTACGATTAAGATATAAAGGAAACTACCATAACATTAAATGACGCGTGGAAAAATAGGAAGAAAATTAAATAAAAATTAAAAAGAACACAATTGAATGTTCAAGACGTCCACAGTGTCCGACTTCCTATGTGTATATGGTTCAGGAACACAGATCTTGAAAAGGAAATGAAAGTAGAACAGAATTGTTAGAAGAAAATAAATTCTTTCTTGTGTGAAAGGGGCACGCAGTAGCACAGTTGGTTGAGGCACTATGTTATAAGCCGGAAGATCGCAGGTTCGATTCCCGATTAAGTAACTGAATTTTTCACTTGACCTAGTCCTTCCAGCCGCACTATGATCCTGGAGGTCGACTCAGCCTCTAGAAACGTGTACTAGGAATCTTCCTTGGGGTAAAGGACGGCTGACGCGTAAGGCTGACAACCTTACCGCCATTTTTGAGCCGATTGTCTAGATAATGTGGGACCCTGAACATCTCACAACCCTATGAGCCTCCATGGCGTCCTACAGGGACAGCTTTACGTTCAGCTGCAGAAGCAGACACAGCGTTTACACGGAATAGAGCGGATGCGAACAGCGAAACAAATACAGAGTTACAGACCTGGAGGAAGAAGAGGTATCGGGAAACCAAGACATACGGAGCAGGTTGAAGGTCTTGATACACATATCTTGATGATGGTGATGATGTCTTACATGCGCTGTGTGAAGTCATTACTCATGCAAAAAATGAAACGGCTGTGATGAATTTAGTATTGTTTAAAAGTCTCTCTACTTTGCTCCCCATCACTGACTCAGAATAGACTGTTGAATGAAATTACACTTTACTTCTCTACTGGTTGAGAAAACTGGGGATGACTGTATTTGCTGTCAGAGGAAGGTTTCCATGCATAATGCGCTGCCACACTAGTTTCAGGCACGAGCGGGACGGTATGCTCCAATGACGTCCATATACATATGCTTGCCAATTCTGACCTTCATGCTCATTTATTCAAATACAAATCCATTCTTACAAAATCTATTTCTACACAAGAGCCAATGCAGAGAGCTCGAAATTATTTTTATGTTTCTATTTAAATATTTGCTACACAAAATAAATTTTCGAATAAAATTTTAGACTTTAATGAGGTCTACATTACGTATTACATATCAGGATTTGTGCAGTGAGATTTTGGAAAATCTCTTAAAGATCAATTTGATCGTAACGTTGGATAGACGTACTGGATCAATATGAAGGGAAACAAACTACAGGTGGCCGGGTACAATGCACGTAGATTTAACAAAAAGTAATCGTATTATAGAAGTCAGATTTGTTTTTAGGAAGAAAATAGACTCACGGAAGTGAGGACCAACGTAAACGAGAACTGTGAGAGAGATAAATGATTGAACAGGCTCAGATATTTTGTTTCATTAGCGTTGATATTTCGATCTATCGCAGTGGGTAGTCAGTGACTTCATTCCTACTCCTGTCGCCCTCTGTCTGAGGAAAGAACATGTTTGCGGATATTCGAGGTCAGATTCCTGGAGCAAAGAGATATGAAGTAGGGAGAGGAAGACGAAGAAAAGTTACACAATCACATAGTATTTAGAATGATACTATGAAGGGAAATGAGGTGGGTATACTGTGTAGCATGCACGTAGGAAACATTTTCATCATGGCGACTCAAGGGAGGAGATTGCCTGCGAGACATAGACACAGACAAGGAGATGTTACTAAATGGATTAAAGAGGCATGACTGTGTGTACTTCATTCTCAACGCAGAGTCTGACTGCAGACTGGTTATGAAAGTTAGTAAGATATATTTGATCTATGTATTCGTGGTTTTCTGAAGGACGCTGTCAGTCCACGTAGCGTCGAACGGTGGCATGATGGAGAATGATGAATGGTAAGGGATGTGGAAGGAAGCGATCTTGTCCTAACATGAGGTACAATGCCAGCAGTTGTCTGAAGGACTGAAGAATCCAAATCCTGGGCCTGGATAGTCAGTGTTTAGCCCAGATTAGATCCAAGTACCTCCCAACTGTAGCACAAAACCAATGTCGCTTGAACAGACTTGTTCGGTGTAAAATATGTTCTCAGTTCCAAACATTCTGACAGAAAAACAAATTCACTTAAAGACCACGATCTCACAGCCCACTATCCGATGTGTGGAGTGAGGTCAGTGGGAAAAAAAACGCAGTTCCGAAACCTAGCGCAATGTCAAGATTAATTAACTGAGATTACGCCAGACTGAAGAGCGCAGCTCTGACAGAGCCAAGGACATCGATAGCTTCCTCTTTCTCTGTCTCTCTGTCTATCTCCTTCCTAATTAATTTTTCTTACTTTACTCCTTTCTTTTGCCTGTCCTTCCTTTTTAATTTTTCTTTTATTTTTCCCTTTCCTTCTTCCTTTCTTTCTCCTCTTTCCGTCTTTGTTTTTATTTTCTTATCCTTGCTCCATTAAGCACTTAGCTCTTGTCTTTAGTTTTTGTCTTTTTCTCATTTTTCTTCTTTTCCTCTTTCATCCGAGGCCGAAGCTGTAAAGTATTGAGTTTCTGTGTGGACTGTACCCTTTATTGCATACACACGGTTTTGTGTTGCTTACTGGTTGGATCACCGCATTTTATTCTAAGAAATAATAATAATAACAGTAAGAAACAAGTCACTTTCCTTGTCAATAGTAAAGTTATTTTCATTAAATTATAAAAGGGCTTCCCAAGTATGTGATCTCACCGAACATGGCATGCCACGCTCAGCGTGTCTTCCTCTCTCGTAGCCGGAGGTTCGGGTTCAACTTATCTTGCAAATATCTTCGTGGATATGCTTGTAAATTATGAATGAACGAAAGGATAGCGTGATGGGAAGGCAGCACCTGTACATGGGTCTTCTCCGAAACGGCTGAACTGAATCTGACTCAGCTATACGACTATATGTGAGGTCTGTTTAACCAGAGAGACCAGAGGTGTGTCACTTCTGAACTGGTCTTCTTGAACTGCAACCCAAACAGAGATTTACCGATTTTAGTAAAATGGGCCCTGGTCACAGTTGCCGCACACTCGAAGGCATGAAATGTTTTCGCCCGCTAAAACACTGGGATTGCGGGTTCGAATCCCACTCGAGGCATGGGTGTCTGTTCGCGTTTATTCTGTGTTTTTGTGTCCTATGTAGGTAGCGGCCTTGATCACCCGTCAAAACAGTCTTGCCAAGTGTATAAAATACATAATACCAGATGAATTCTAATGGGAACAGGCCAGAACGCTTTACACGAAAGGAGGAGGAGGAGACAGAATAATAAAAATATGAAAGACTTATTGTACATGGCAATAAAGATAGTTATATCCATTTTATTAAGAACTGCACATTATTATTATTATTATTATTATTATTATTATTATTATTATGGCTCTACATCCCCTTTGTTGGGCCTTGACGGCTTTTTCATTTTCTTGATCCTATACACAGTCGGCAGGACTCCTTGGGCGGGGATCAGCCCTTCCCCAGGCCTCTATCAACACAAAAAACACAAACGCAAAATAAATTGCACACCATACAGACATCCATGACTTGAGTGGAATTCGAAGGCATGATACCAGCGTTCGAGCGGGTGAATACAGTTCATGCCTGAAACCGCGCGGTCACTGTGACTGCAAGAGTGCACATTTTATCTGAAGAACTTCCCAACATTGTATGTACTTTTTTTTTTCCTTGGCATTACAGCCCCAGTGGGCCTAGGCCTACCTCCATGAACTTCTCCGTTCACTTCGGTTTTTCTTGATCTTACACATTCGGTAGGACTCCTTGGGCGGGTGATCAGCTCGTCGCAAGGCCTCTACCTGTACACAAACACAGAAAAACGCACACACACAAACTAAACATCCATGCCCTGAGTGGGATTCGAACCCACGATTCCGGTTTCCAAGCGAGCGAAGACAGTACATGCCGATATGTACTTTACGAAATACATTTCTGAGTCAATTGATTGTGTTTCTTGTGGTGCGATTAATTTCATAATGATGCATTTATATGAGCAATAAATGGCATCACAGTTGCTAATCATGCGTTGAGAAGCTGTGCCCTGCGTCCATGTCTTCTTCCTCTTCTTGCTTTCCACAACTTACCCTATGGGAGTTCTTCACAGATGCGCTTGAAACGTTGTTTGTTTGTTGTGTCTTGTTATTACATCGAATAAGAGGACGAATGAGTATAATAAATTACAAAAACTGTGGAAGGAAACCGTCTAGGGCACAGTCCACCGTACTTGAAACATGCAAATATGCATATACTTAACTTGTTGGACTTTAGGTTTACAACGAAGTTATTATGAAGACTTCGGCCTCCTTGGTCGTGATACAGCGTAGTTTGAGAGAGTCCAGCGTCTCGGAAGAACTGATCGTTCATAAGAAACATCGGACAGTCTTCGAACTAGACGGTGTTAGACAGAATCTCCTCACCAAATTTCTAGATGCAGTCCTTGCTATTTTTAGTCGCTCACCCACATTGATGTCTACTCGTCGCTGATGCAAGTATATTTTTGCAAATTATCACTACTCCGCAGCATTACGGTAACATGGAAGAAACATACCCTTATAAGTTATGTATAAATAGAGCACTAGCAGTTGGAATCAATGATAAACTAAAAATATTAATATGAGGTGTATCGGAAATTTCCCGGACTGTTAGTTTTTAACTACCTCTGTTAAAGGTCAAAGGGGAGGCCAAGGTCACACTTCCGCAAGCCTATTGCATCAGTCTACCATGTGACACCGCGCTGCGAACACGCATTACTTTTACACCAGTGCTTTTTCAACTTTGGGTTTCATTTTGTCTGCGATGGATGACAAAATCGAGCAACGTCTGTGCATCAAGTTCTGCGTGAAGCTCGGTAAATCTGTTACTGAAACCCTTGAAATGCTTCGTGAGGCTTTAGGAGAACTTTCTTAAGCCGGACAGTGGTTTCTGAATGACATTCATGTTTCAAGGCCTGTCGAGTGACAGTTGAAAATGACGAAAGTTCAGGGCGACCAAGCACCAATAAAACGACAGAGAATGTTGAAAAAATCTAGAACTCTTTCACGAAGACCGTTGCTGAACAATCCATGAGGTCACAGACATCGTTGGGATCAGTTATGGAATTTGCCAGGAGGTTTTAACAGAAAATTTGAGCATTAACGGCCCTTTTGAAGCGTGGAAAGAAACGACGGTATCTCTGTATGCGTTCCAAAGGAAAGTGTTTTGAAGGAGATGTCAGCCAAAATTGAGTAAGTTAAGCCAGCATTTTTTTGACACAGTCCAGGAACGTTCCGACAGCACCCTCGTACATAGATCCTGTTTTCTGAGTTCAGAGAAGACCATTCCTTATTAGAAAAAATAGGAATGCAGTTTAGAATTGAAATGCCATCAAACACATACACACCACGAAGGATCGTATTGTTTTGTTGCTGAATACGCTTTGTGTTAGCAGCAGGTGTGTATGGACATAGTTCAGTGAAATATGTCTCTTTGCTGTTCGTGGATATGTGGATTCAAGCAGTCGTATAGGTAGGGAGGCAGGTATACGAGGACAGAGGAATGCTACCTCCCCGTGTGCCTTAACTTCGCGCACATAATGCAAAGAACTGGTAATTAACGACGAGAACATAAGGAATAAACCAGGTATTCATTCCGTAAATGAAAGAGTCGGTGACCGTGGAGAATCGTCGTTAAACCATCTTGACACAGTGGACAATAACAGATTCCCAGAATTTACTCTTCAATAAAACCAAAGTAGAGGGGCTGGACAACAAAAAAATGGAAACACTACAAATACTGGACACATTTCTGTATCACTATGGTGCTGGACCTCGTTATGCCTTCAATACAGCAGCAATACTTCCTGGAATAGACTCGTACAAGATTTTGAACAGTTTCCAGCAGAATTTTATACCATTCTTCTTGAAGAGCAGCTTCAGGTTGTTTAAGAGATATTGATGATTGTAATCTGTTCCTCAATTTAGCCTGCAAAACTGACCAGAGTGGTTCATTGATATTTAAATCTGGTGAATGTGCTGCCCAGGGAAGATGTTGAAGTTCATCTTCATGCTCTTAAAACCATGATTGAGCAGTTCCAGCTGTGTGAATTGGTACATTATCATCTTTTGGAAAACTGAATCCTTGTTCGGAAATAACGATTACCCAACCTGTCCACGCCACTTACTCCCTTGCAGTAATTTGGCCATGAGGGGTAGTAATGGAACCAACAGAATGCTGTACCACGATATTGCTGCCTCAACCATCACAGTACCTTCCCGCGTGTTTCATTGTTTGAACCAGGAATTCCGAATTGTAGGTGGTCTCCAAACGTAAACTCTTCCTGATGCAGGGAACCGCGTGAAGGACGAGTCTTCTGGCCATATCACGCGTGCGTTTGCAGCTGCCTGATGTCCAGGCGTTATGGGTGTGACACCATCCTTTACGCGCTTGAGCATTGCTTTCAGTACTCGGAGGTTTAGCAACTGCAGCCTTACCGGGAGTTCTGGGTTTGTGAGACTCACGCCGGAGAGTTCTTGTTGAAAAAGGGTCTTCAAGTTGAATATTCAGTTTTTCTGTCATCTGTTCTACAGTAGTTCTGTGATTTTTCGAAACTGTTCTTCTCAGTTGAAAGACCTTCTCCTTCTGTTAATATTCTCTTTTCATGATTCGTGTATGCCGACATAAGGTTACAAACTCTTGCTCTTGTTACACGCAATATTGTGGCAGTTTTTGTCACAAGTGCTCCAGCTAAACGCGCACCAATCATCTGTCCTCTTTCAAAATCGAACAAGTCTCCCGTTTTCCGATTCTTTCACATGGACTGTCACTCAGCACAATCATTAATGCACAGACACTGTTTGCTTACACAGAGTGTAAGCAAACAGAAGAACATTCAGTGTTGCCAACTGAAGTTCTCTCAATGTAACTAACACAAACAAACTCTGTTCCCCAATTTCTTAGTGTTTCCATTATTTGAGCCACACTCTGTAAAGGGAGACGCAGGAAGACCACAGTGTACGACCCTTGATCACAAACCAACCCATTCATCAGAACAATTAAGGCTCCACTGTACAGTTACAGGCTGCGCTCTTCATCGGAAGGCTGTTTATATTAATGAGGCTATGTGGGCAATGTTATGAACCATAGACTAACTTGATCGTATAAAGAATTTGAGGCTTTTACAGCGATGAAAATTCTTGTTTATATCTTCAAAGTCATGACACCGTATTCTGGTAGGTGGGTACTAACTTTTCTGAGCAATAAACCGCATTAATCTCTGGAGTAGAAATACCTCTACCAGTTATTTAATTTCGGTGTGAACTTTGGTCACTCACATTAATGGGTGGAACCGGGATGGCTCAGTCGGTATAGCGACGGGCTTCGGCTGGACGGCCGGAATCCGACCCCGTCAAGGGAAAGAGATTTTTCTCTTCTCCACAGCGTCCGGACCGACTCTGGGGTCCACTCAGCCTTCTATCCAGCGGGTACCGGTATTTCTTCCCGGGTGTAAAGCGGCAGAGGCGTGAAGGTGACCATTCACCCCCCTCTAATGCCGATGTCAAGAATAGAGGGGTTACACCTTAACTTAATCATACATCTTAAAGGCGTTATGCTTAATTAAACACAGGGACAATTTTACTTGACATTAAGAAGACATCATTTGTACTGATGTAACTGAGGTTCAAGATTCAAGAGATATTTTCTTTAATTTTGAATTGTTAATATTTGTTTCAACTTATTTACGTTGCACGGACTAGCTTCTGTCTCACCTCCTGGCCATTTTGTTTCTTACAGCGTAGGTGTAGGAGACCCCTTTCCCAGACATTTCCCATGTCACGACACTCAGCCATTTCCGCAGTGCATACTTCAGTTTGGTGCACTACAAGCCTACAGCTACATTACAGCACTTTTCTGAAGTAGAATTTGAGCTTTCGTAAAATGGGTTGATGTGTACTTTGTGCTCCGTGAGTCAAGAAGAGCAAGGTGACACAATTCTGCAGATTCAGCCTTTATTACAGAAGCTCAAAGCGGTACCTTATAACATTCACCCACTCAGTCAAGGAGCTGAACCCTGCTTGAGAAACCGTCTATTGTGCAGCTACTCAAGAACTTCCCAATATTTTATGGAACCCGAAGGTTCATTACCGTGTTCACAAGAGCCCTCCACTGGTCCCTATCCTGAACCAGATCAATCCAATCCATACCACCTCATTCTCTCTCCTTAAGATCCATTTTAATAGTGTTCAACCACCTACGTCTTGTTCTTCCTAGCGGTCTCTTTCCTTCTGGCTTTCCCACTAATCTCCAATATGCATTCCTCTTCTCCCCCATTCGTACTACATGCCCTTCCCATCTAACCCTCCTTGACTTGATCATTAGAATTATACTTGGAGAAGAATACAAATTATGAAGCTCCTCATTATGTAGTTTTATCTAACTTCCCGTCACTTCATTTCTCTTCGGTCCAAATATTCTCAACACCCCGTTCTTAAACACCCTCAGTCTATGTTCTTCCTTTAATATCTGAGACCAAGTTTCATACCCATACATAACCACAGACAATTTTATAGTTTTGTATATTTTAATTTTTATGTTTTCAGACAGCAGACGATAATTAAGGGCACGAAATATCACGCCCCTAATTACATGATATTGTTTTCCATCCGCCTGTTCTTCTTTTTCGCCATCTGTGACCCGACTGCATAGAAAATATGGGAGCCTCGAAGTCTCACAAACCTATGGGCCCTTTCCTTGTGGTCAAAGAACAAGTTTCATTCAAAATGAGTGTTAAAAACGTAATTCTTGCAGACCTCGGACTGGAAACTGATGACCTAACGTGGTACAAGCAGCGGCCTTAGGTCCACCTTGCCCCTTTCCTGACGTCTACTCGTATCCCATGACGAAACCGCAGATAAGTAACATCAACATTCTTCGGTTACCTTCGTGTGTCCTCGTATCCCGTCACGATGCAAATGGAATGGCTCTTAAGGCGGGTTACAAAAGCGGTTCCTGAGTCATAGCAACTTCAGAAGATCACGTGTCAACATAGTCCTCTCCTTGCTGAAGGTTAGAATAACTGCTTGGCAATTCTTTCGCTCACGGGAAGGTATCAGTGTATTGTTGTCTGTTACCATGACGACCATTACGGTACTACTGCTCCTGGTGGCTGCTGCTTCAACCATTGCTTTTTCTCCACCTGAAAGAAATGGCGGACCTGCACTTGGTAATCAACATGATTTTTTCAATTATGATTTATTAGAGTGTCATATATATGTTTGTTAGACACTGTGTGGACTGCTCAGCTCAGAATTCGTGTTCGTAAAACTCGTGTAGCTCTACGTAAGTCGGAAGAGGGCGAGAAGTGAAATTACTTGGTCTTGAAATATAATAATAATAATAATAATAATAATAATAATAATAATAATAAAATTCTTTATTATTTATGTGCTGAGCCAACAGCCGCAAGGCCAATTACAGACACAGCACAGTGTAGATAAAATAATTTACATACTGGACAAACAAAACATAAAATCAAAGACTAATTAAAGGTAAGCATTGGAGGTAAAACACATTAATGCATATACGGAAACAAACTAATAATAATAATAATAATAATAATACACTTCTCAGGTACGTGCTGAGCTCAACAGCCAGTGGCCAGTTGCAGAGTCAGCGCGAATGCAAAAACAATAGCAACAAGAAAACACAAGGACAATACAAATACAAAAAAAAAAAGATCAGTTACGGTTGTTTATATTTAAACGTGAATTTCTAAAAATATCCGTACATTTACAAACTGCATTAGCAGCAGAAACACGTCCAGCGGAAGGACAACCGCTGGAGGAGCAACTGAACATGGTGAAGTTCCGTGTATGTTTCGAGTAGCAATTAATCAAATAATAATAGTAAAAATAAGTTCACCAATGAAGTGACTCGACCCATCGTCACTTTCGATGGATGATCGACATTGTGAAACGAGCCGGAAACAGATGCTACTTATGTGTACCTGTTCACGTAAAATCTTTCTGAAGACCTCCACCAAGAAGTTTCTGACCCTTACTTAGCGACCTACTTCGAAGGTGTCTGGTTAGAGGGTTTGCGTGGGTTTCTCAAGCTGTACACCTGTCCTGGAACAGTACACTGGCACAGGGCACGGTGACCCTCTTCTGAATTCTCACTTGGTTGTCATTTACGTCTATCGGCCTCTAAGCTTCAGGATAAGGGCAGGCGAAAGCGTCTCAACTTTAGCGAAAACCGCCACAATTTCTTCAATACAGATACCAAAATATCAACCTGACTGTTCTGCCTTTTCCTCAGATGCCGTAAGGTGCTCTGCAAAATTGTGTTCAATTTAATTTGATTCATTCCTAATATATTATAGATACGCTGCACGGTCTGAGGCATGAACCGTCTCAAACACTGGGATCATGAGTTCGAATCCCACTTGAGGTAATGTATGTCTCTGTGCGTTTATTCTGTCTTTGTGTTGTCTCGTGTGCAGTTAGCGTCCTTGCGACGAGCTGATCCTCGGTCCAAGGAGTCCTACCGACTGAGTAAAAGATCAAGAAATTGAAAAAGTGGCCAAGGTCCAACGAAGGGCTGTAGAGCCGTAGATAGATACATGTGTACATGTATATACGGGTAAGAAAATTGGTATAAGACAAAAATTCGCATTCCATATATGTTGTTTTTATGATAATTTTGCCTTTGTGCATGATTTTCTTCAGTTTCTACGTGGGCCTATGCCTTGCGTCGTATATTTGTGAGGGAAGCTCACACCCCATTTTGCCTAGGGTCCTCCTCCCCAACGTGGGCACACTCCCCTGTTACCGCAGTCAAACCGAAATTATCCAGATTCCTTGAAGTACTGGCCTATGAGATGTGTATTTCGCTTTTTCAGTTAGAAGTTTTCTTTATAACTATTCAGAGTATTTTTGAATCGAATAACTGCTTCGTGTTTCAGGCACTAATATATTTCGAGAGAAGCTGGAACAAGCGTAGGCCATTAATGCCGGCGATAGCTGCTTTGTATGCATGCTCTGCGTAGTGTTNAGTTTTCTTTATAACTATTCAGAGTATTTTTGAATCGAATAACTGCGTCGTGTTTCAGGCACTAATATATTTCGAGAGAAGCTGGTAACAAGCGTAGGCCATTAATGCCGGCGATATCTGCTTTGTATGCACGCTATGCGTAGTGTGTCTATAGGCTTTAATTGAATGGGCCTTTGATTCTTAATCGTAATTTGTATTCTGATCACAGTTAACAATACTTAATCGGTGACTTCCTAACCAATTGTTTTGTAGTCCAGAAGGAACATATTTAAATCATTTGTAGAGTAATGAACCTTCAGGTTCCATAAAATACTGGGAAGTGCTTGAGTAGCTGCACAATTGGCGGCTCATCAAGAAGGGTTCAGCTCCGTGAGTGAGTCGAAGTTAAGTTAAATCTTATCGTTACATCCTTGTATCCAATTAGGCGTGGAAATTGTATCACTGAATGAATGTTTTTCATAATTGTCACATTATACAATGCATGCTTTTGTCCAGTCTTCTGTTTTCCTCTTCTGGTTGCTAAGCGACCATAATTGGTTTTAAAATGCAAACGAAACCTACAGGCATTGTTCAACGCGAATGCATATTGATAAACATTCCACAAGAAATACACAAATTCTTAATTTCCCCGAAGTTTATTTTAAGAAAACAAGGAAAGACGGGCAACTCCGTTAATTTTATGTTAATAAGCATAGCGTCTAAATACAACCCTATGTAAAATTCTATTAAATCTTGGCGTTAGAATATGTGTATTCATAAGATTTTCATTATAGTTTCTTGGGATGGGGCTGAGACTGAGTCCACTTGCTACTTCCGACATTAATTGACCCATCTTACAGGCCCCGGATGATAGATGATGAGTGTGGAGCATTCGGTGGAATGAGAGTTGGCAGGGGAAATCGAAGTACTCGGAGAAAACCCACCCCCAGTCCCACTTTGTACACCACAAATCCCACATGGCCCGACCCGGGCAGCCGCGGTGGTAAGTCAGTGATTAACCGCCTAAATTATGGCACGTCCTAATGGCATAATGAATAAACTGTTTTACTATTCCAATAAAGTATATTTTCAGCAAAACTTTGGTAAAAGAAAATTGCGGTTTCGACTCTTTCCATCAACCAATAGAATACGAGGTGTTTGACGATTACTCCTACTGGCAAGGTGTCCTGCTTTACTGTTTTTGATTCTCGATGCTGATAGTAACAAGTCGAATATACTTAGAGCATATACAGAATCAGCAAACTTTGCTCAAATTTAAGTCAAGTCCCATGTTAAATCATTAGCTTTGAAGCTTATTCGTTGAAATAATACGAGTAAATTAAAAATCGATCGATTAACCGGATCGATTAGTCGTAATTTATAGCACTGCGAATGGATTCTGTCTGACAGTAATTTCCCCCGTTCCCCTCACAGATAGATTAAGCTTCGCTTTTCTGCGGTGCAAATGATCTTTTTTTTTNTTTTTTTTTTTTTTTAACTTTCGATTAGTACGATGACGCAGTATTTGCCAAGACGTAGGCGTGACGTCATGCACATCGCCGGAATTTCGCTTAGAATCATTGGCGTTCCACTTTAGTTCGTTTTATGGCTTCAGCAAACCTTTAAAAAGAAGAAATAATCCCATAAGGGAATGGTTATTCTTTTTGAGGGGAGGGGATTCACATAGGTGCGCCGGTTCTTTTTTAACTAACACTGTCCTTATGGTTCACGTAAACACCTGTTCCTTTTTTATTATTATTCTTAGTGGGGTGAGACTGCGTCCACTTGGTACTGCGGCCACATCTGGCCTACTGTACCAGCCCCAGATGATAGGTGAGTGTGACTGTGGAGCAACTGGTGGAATGGAGATTGACAGGGGAAACCTAAGTACTCGGAGAAACCTGCCCCAGCGCCACTTTGTCCACAACAATCCCACATGACCTCACCCGGGCTCAAAACCGGGAAGCTGCTGTGGGAAGCCAGCGACTAACCGCTTGAGCTATGATACGGCCACGTACGGCCAACCATCCATGGCTCTACAGCTCTTCTTATTGGACTGTGGCCGCTTTTGCAGTTTCTTAATCCTATACATAACCGGTAGGACTCCTTGGATGGGGGATCAGTCCATCGCAAGGCTTCTACCTACGCACAGAACAAGATAAACAGAATAAACGCACGCAGACATATATGCCTCAAGTGGGATTAGAACCCACGATCCCAGCGTTCGAGCGAGCGAAAATGGTTCATGTCTTAGACTGCACGATCTTTGTGATAGGCCAGTATTTGAAACTAAGAAGAGTAAAAGAATACGGCAACGAGGATATGTTTCATAATGAGAACTTGTGTAAGGAATTCCGCGAAGGAGGTTGAAATGGGCTGAGTGTGCAGCACGTTTATTTACGAAATAGAAATACATACACATCAGTACATAATTCTTATGAAATGAATCCACTGTAGAGAAAGTGTTAAAATTGATATTTAGGATAAAGGCAGACGACGATGGAGACTGTGACGAATCTGCTGTTTGCATAGCAGCAGACAACTGACCGACTGCTTGGGATCAAGCTGCCATCCAGCAGGAATTCGGACAGTTTGTCACCTGCCAAGGATCATTGCTGTACGATTCCAGACTGTTTACGTCGACAGAAATTTGTGCTGCTTAAGTTTCTAACTCGGGTCTCTGGAAAGGAACGGGCCACTTGGGAGACTTAGGAATATCTGGTAGGATAATGCGAGGGTATATCCTAAAGAATTGGTAAGATACGTAAAAATATGGAGTGGACCCTTCGGGTGTAGGGTAGGAACCATTGGCTAAACGTTGTGAACATGCTAATAAGCTTTCGGGATCCATGATAGACAGAGGGCTTCTTGAACAGATGAGTAACTCTCAGCTGCTCAGCCATAACCTTGCTCAATGTAGCTGGATACTGGAGTAAAGGCAATGACGTGATTGAGGGACACGAACAGACAAACCGATAAGTGGTCGATGCTTACCCTTAGGTCGATAAAAGTCACGTCAGTAAATCCGTTAATAAGAGAAAATTGATGATGTTATTGTAGCCAAAAGAAGTCAACCAGTCAAGCCTTCCGAGGTCAGTACAGTCTTGCCATCACGACGACTGACCTGATACTATGGTCTGCGTTATTATGAATTGTTGTTTTGTATTTATGTTTATATTTGATTATATTGGAAGATAATAGAGCCTGGATATTGTAGTCGGCATAGCGACTGGCTACGGGCTGGAGGACCGAGGGATCGGAGTTCGAGTCCGGGTAAGGTTAAGAATTTTCTCTTCTTCACGTCGTCCAGACCGGCTCTGGGGTCCACTAAATCTCCTTTCTAAATACGTGCCGGAAGCCCTTTCCACCGGGGGTAAATTGGCCGTGGCGTGAAGCTGAGCACTTACCTCCAGCTGGTGCCGAGGTTAAGAAAATGTGGATCTATACATCCACCACCCCATACGCCTTCATGGCTGAATGCTTAATTAGTTAAATACAAGGAAAACATTACCTTTACATTGTGAGGTAATAAAAACATATTTCTTTTTTTATTCATGATTTCTTTAACTACGCTCTCTTTATCTGCCTGTCTTATAGAGCGATGTTCGTTCCATAACAAGTGGATGAGACCATCTAACAGAACGTATAATCTTTCATTAATTTGCAACCATGAATTACAGATGTCATTGTTATAATTGGCAGGCTGATTTATATGTATTCACTATATAATATTCATGTAATGTTAGAAATATAACAGCTGTTTACTTCACCGGACACCACTTAAGATGAGGAAATTTCAGGCGAAACTTACATGATGGAGTGAACATTTTATTAAAAGGGCTGAAATATATTGTATGAGACGGTTTCATTAAACTGATGTGTGCGCATTATCGAGGACCGCCTCTGTGGTCTAGTGGTCAGCGTTCCTGGCTACAGATCCAGAGGTCCGGGTTAGATTCCTGGAGCTACCAGATTTTTTTCTGAGAAGTAGTTGGTCTGGAATGGGGTGCACTCAGCCTCGTGAGGATGATTGACGAACTATTTCAGGGAAATAGCGACTCCGGTCTACAAAACCGAAATTAACGGCCGTGGGGATTCGTTGCGCTGACCACCCGACACCCTCTGTCCGTAAAAGTTGGAACTAAACTTCGCCGACAAGCAGCGGTCGGAATAGTTCGCTTGTGGACTAAAATCACGGAGTTTGTTTTCTTTTTTTGTGCGCATTATGGAGAATACGTGATGGCAAGGGCGCCTTTGTTCCTCTTCTTTGATTGGTACTAATTTAATGTGGGCCTGTGCTAATTTGTGAATGGCGAGTTGGAAACGGTGTTGAAGAAAATAGTCGTGCCCATTGCCTAAGTACTCCGAAGTTTCCTGGAACAAGAGATTCGAAGCCAGACAGTCCGGAATATGAAACAGGTCTGCTAGGCCATTTGACCGCCACGTTCACTGGAATGACCCTCAGATACAGGCTCTAGCCGTTGTGACGATGTGAACCGGCTCAGTACAGCGGGATCTCAAGTAGTAAGCGACACATCTCTTCGGATTCCAACACAAACTGCCCATAGAAGACCTTGCACCATACAGAAATTTAATTATTTGTATTTTATAACAATTTAGACGTATTGTAATTCTTAAATAAATGCAGTAAATTGCTTCTTTATTAACTGAGAATTCTTAATGATGTTTTTTCTGGGCGTGTTGTCATACAGTGGAGCTGCGAGGTCAGGAGGCCTGCATTGTAACATGCCGTAACTCGTGAAGCTTCTGAAATAGGGAAGGAAGTGGCTATTTATGTCGTCTGGCTGCACTTCCTCCAAACAGTTAAGGCAAACAAGACACAAAAGGCCTTGAAATCCCAGTCTGAAACTGCCGGTTGGAAAACATGCGTATGTATGTATGTATGCATGGCATTCAGAGATACGTGCAGCCGCAGCTTCATTTAGGTCCTATAGACGTCATCATAATTATATCGAATATAATAATAATAATAATAACAATAATATACGAAACTATAATTTGCCTGTGGTTCTGTATGGCCCATAGAAGACCTTGCACCATACAGAAATTTAATTATTTG